>NC_090381.1:94947667-95247667 GCF_036365525.1 Heterodontus francisci | reverse complement strand
TTGGATTCACTCATACTGCTAATGCATGATCTCATCTGTCCAGCATTCTCATCCCCTTTCAAAGACTATTGCTTCCCTTTACCATTTCATCCTTCTTTTCCAGCTTACTGTTATTGCTGACGCTGATCAGACAGGCATCTTTGCATACGCGCCCTCGACTCGCATGTCGTCCGCCGGCCTATATGCAGTTTCTCCCACCGCTGACGCATTGGTGTGCGCCCATCAACCAGTGCCAGTACTGGTTTGCGAATGCACTTGGTGCCGTCATCACACACCAGCAATTGCCAGCTGCTCGCTCTGCCGCTATCTCTGCCTCTGGGAAGCAGCATTCCCATCGCTCTGCCTCCAGCTCTTCACTGCCTACAGCTCCGGGAGCCATTCTGACTGCCCCTGCCCTGCGCCCTCCACCTCTCGTGTGCTTCCTCTCCAGAGCTCTCGTTGATCCTCTCCTGCACTCTATGCCTACATGTTACTCCAGACCCGCAGCAATGTGGTTGACTCTTAACTGCCCTCTGAAATGGCCACTCAATTGTCAAGGACAATTGGGGATGGGCAATGTTGGCCTTGCCAGCGACCCCCACATTCTATAAACCAAGAAAAAAAACACAAAGGGTGGCAGAAATTGGAAGTCTCTTCTGCAAACAGCAATTGCTGCTAAATCAATTGTAAATTGTAAATCTGAGATTGATAGATTTTTGTATTAAAGGTAAAGGTAAAGGCAGGTATATGGAGTTAGGTTACAGATCAGCCATGATCTCATTGAATGGGCGAAACAGACTCGAGGGGCTAAATGGCCTACTCCTTTTCCTATACTCTTCACAGCTTACTTTCCCACCTAACTTTGTATCATCAGTAAACATGGATACATTACACACTGTCCCCTCATCTAAGTCATTGATATAGATTGTAAATAGCTGAGACCCAGGCACAGATCTCCTATGTAATGCCTTTAGCTTTAATTTTTTTGTATTTTCCCTGATGTCATGTCAGTCACTAATGCCCTGGTACCTTGGTTAAGCTCTCTGTCCCTGATCTACAATGCTCAAATTAAGTTTAAAGCCCTATCTGCTGCTTTAGTTATTCGATTCGCCTTTTCCCAACTTGGTTTAAGTGGAGCTGATCCCAACTGAACAGCTCCCTCTTGCCCCAGTGCCCCATGAATCAAAGCCCCTGCCTTCCACATCATGCTTTCAGTCACACACTTAACCTTTAAATCTGTTTGTCCCTATGCCAATTTGCACATCGCTCAGGTAACAATCCAGAGATTATTACTTGTGAGGTTCTGTGTTTTAACTATGACCCTTGCTCCTCAAACTCTCACTGCCCCGTTGTTTAATATTTATTTAATCAGTAAATGCATATTTTTAATTTGAAGCTAGTACTGAAATTGATATTGGCACAGGATTGAGAATTCTTTAAGGGAGAGCAGGCTCAATAGTACTTTTTGAAAAGCTATCCTGATGGTGGGACAGGAATCTCGCTCTCCTCCCAATTAAGTCCAATTCAACTTGTTAAAAAGCTCAGGGAGTGAAGTTCTAAATTTTAAAGGGGGTGCACAGCTTACCCACGCTTTCAGAAACTGTTCAGGAGTGAGGAGACAGTCATGTTTGCCCCCGGGCAGTTGGTAAGGGGGTGCCTTTGGCGCTGCACAGGTGGCAGGGAGAGTGGGTACTCAGCGCCTGGGCTTTGCATAGATTCAGCAGCCCTCTGCCAGGGCCAGAGAGCAAGGCTGCCAAGGACAACTGCCCAGAAGGAAGGCTCCAGCTGGCAAGGGGCACACGACTGTCAGATTTTGGGCGCACTGGTGATATGGGGCAATGCCCTCCACAGGAAGGGCAGTACCCTGAGCAGCAGGAGGGCACAGGAGAAGAAAGAAGTGCAGGAAGGTAACAAAGGGCAAATCCTCAACACAGGCCCTACTGCAAAAGACAGAGCTGCCTGGAGATGACGGAGAACCAGTGCCGCAGGAGACTGCAACTCGCCAGGCAAATGTTCACAGGCATTTGTGCCCTCATTACTGAAGACCTCGCAGCGCTGATCGCCATTCTCTGCCAGTGGCTGTCAAAGTATTTGTGGCCTTGAACTTCTTCACTTTTGGCTCCCTCCAAGGATCAGCTGCAGACCTTAGTGGTACCTCAAATATGACTCCACACCACAGTATCTTGCTGGTCACTGATACCCTCTGTGCCAGAGCTCGACATTCATTTCACAGCAGACACGTCCTCTCAAGGACAGAGGGTGTTGGACTTCGCCGCCATTGCAGGATTCCCCCAGGTGCAGGGCCTCATCGATTGCACCCATGTGGCCATTAAGGCACCCAGTAACCGGCCAGTGAGATCCATCAACAGGAAGGGCTTCCACTCCCTCAACATCCAACTGGTCTGCAATCACAACAAGAGCTTCCTCCATGTGTGCGCTTGCTTTCCTTGCACCTGCCATGACTCCTTCATCCTCCGCCAGTCCAGGCTGCCTCAGATCTTCACTCCAACCCCCAAGTGCATTGTTGGATCCTAGGGATGGGAAATCCCTTGAAGAGATGGCTACTGACCCCTCTACAGGAGCCCCAGACAGAGGCACATAGGCAATCCAACCATTACCACCTGCTCAGCAGGACAATCTTTGAGCAGGCCATCAGGCTTCTGAAGATGCCATTCCAGTGTCTGTACCAGTCAGGTGGTTTCCTCCAGTA
Organism: Heterodontus francisci; assembly: GCF_036365525.1. Taxonomy (NCBI): domain Eukaryota; kingdom Metazoa; phylum Chordata; class Chondrichthyes; order Heterodontiformes; family Heterodontidae; genus Heterodontus; species Heterodontus francisci. The sequence continues at coordinate 95,244,978 of NC_090381.1, read as the reverse complement.
CCCTCCTGCAAGGGTCTCACACATAGTGATGGTCTGTTGCATTCTCCATAATATGGCCCTCCAGAGAGGTGTGGGCCTTGAGGTCGGTGAGGCCCTGGAAGCAGACAGCTCATCAAGGGAGGAGGAGGAGGAGGAGGAAATGGATGTGGAGGGAGATGTTGCTGATCGGAGAGGTACCTCTGCTGCACAACAGGGTGGCCTTCTCCTGCCACCCTTGGGGAAGATGGCTGCCTTGCCCTCTGGGTGCCAGGCCTTCAGCTCTCCTGTGACATCTCGCTTCCCTCTGCTGTGGAAGGCTTTGGCACAATCCGCAGATCTCTCCCAGCCTCAGTGATGGCTGCCATGGGGTGTCTAAATGAGTCCCACGCTTCATCTGATATGCCTCTGCTCCTGATCCCACTGGCTCTAAGTGGACAGGAAACCTGTCTCCATATCTACTAAGGGCTCACACGCAACCCGCCACCCCCCCGTGAAAATCCGAACTTGAATCAGTTTCCCACCTGAGGTGGGTTTCTGACTCAAAAACAGACCCGCTCCTGCTTCCCGTGCCCATGGCAAAAATTTAACTCATAAAGTACAAAGAAATGCTTTCTTGGAAGATGGTACCCGGGTTGTAATTAAGACTCAACGTTTTGTTTGTTGCACTAAGCTACATATTTCATTCTGGCACTCCTGCTTTGCTCTGATCTTGCGTCTCCTCTGATAGAGGCATTTACAGCACCGAAGAAGGCCATTCGGCCCATCGAGTCCATGCCGGCTCTCCACGGAGCTAGTCAGTCAGTTCCATTCCCCTGCTCGATCACCATAGCCTTGCAAGTCTATATAATATGCTTGCATTTTTTTTTTTGCATGGCTCCAATTCCCTCTATTTCCAGCATATTTTCCATTGGGGGACAATTAAATAGTCACTCACCTGATAAAATTCACTGCTCATAGCAATGACAGGTTGCGTGTCCTCTGTAGCAGAGGCATTTCTTCTGCAAGAGCAGCTGAACACAAGTATTTTTACTGTTAACCCTGCAAGAACCTTAATGCAAACCTTCGAATGGTTTATGGCCTTCCTTCTTTGAAGACTTGTGCTGTAAACCAGATTTTATAGGAATTGAATAATTCAGCTTCCCGCATAAGTGAAATAATTTGATTCAGGTTCTGATTGAATATTAAAATTGTATGATGCAGCCAGGAATCCATTCATGTAGTGATTTCAGAGGAATTTGATGCAGTAGCTTTTTACTGTCTCTAGGTGATGGTCTTTCTAAGCACAGTATAGAATGCAGTGTAGTGCTCACAAGTAACGGAGAGTCAGTAATGTTTTATTTTGCGGCAGTTACTTCTCTTTTTCCCCCCCCCCCCCCCAAAACAAAATTGCTCAATATTGATACTTATAAAGAATGCATGCTGAGAGTAAAAGATATTTCTAAATCTGAGACTACTGCCAGTATTTTATTTTTGCTCTCCTAAATTCTTCCATTGCCACACACTGTAATGTTGCCCAAGTTGACCAGGTGTCTAATATTCCCTTTCTTACTCAGTGCTATGTGCTTGACACAAAAAACTGTGCTGGTACAATTGAATTGAAGAACTCGCTGTGCAAGCCTATTTCCAACAACTGTACAACACTGTGTAGTAGCACTTAAACGTACTTCACATGTACCACTCTAGGTTGCTGTGCTTTGTCATTGCTTATCACATTAAAGAATATCAGTACTGGGAACAGACTGCACTAATGAGTACAATGTGTCAACACTGAGTGGAGGAGTGTAGTACTCATTAGCAACAGTGTAAATTCTTTCTCCTTAAACCCATACATGAACCTCAGTTGAGCCGGACTCTACTGTCCATCTTTTACATTAGCTATATCTGCAACTTCACCATTTATGCTCAAAACTGCATTCAGAACCAACATACCTTCAGATATAATGGCACAGTTTTCGCAGTCTCGTGTGAGCCCAGACCCCAGTGTCTGCACGCTAAATTTGTACTCCATGTCCCCAGTTTTTTCATGGATCTTTGAGTTTGCTGCCCGAGTAACTGAGCTATATTTATCTGCATAAACATCAAGAGCTAGTTCAAGAGTCCTGGTTTACGAGAATTAAAACTGTGCCACTGTAAAAGCAGTTTAACTATATTATACTGGGTCGGGGGAATGGCTTTGTTTACTGGAATGAGAAAAAATGTATTTACGAAACAAAAAAAATGTGGCCACCAGGACTTAAAGGGCTAACTTATGAGGAAAGGTTTCATAACTGTGGCTTGTATTTCCTTGCTATAGAATATTGAGAAGTTGATCAAATCAAGGTGCTTAAAATGCTAAAAGAATTTAATAGGGTAGATATGGGCGGCACAGTGGTGCAGTGGTTAGCACCGCAGCCTCACAGCTCCAGGGACCCGGGTTCGATTCCGGGTACTGCCTGTGTGGAGTTTGTAAGTTCTCCCTGTGTCTGCGTGGGTTTTCTCCGGGTGCTCCGGTTTCCTCCCACAAGCCAAAAGACTTGCAGGTTGATAGGTAAATTGGCCATTATAAATTGTCACTCGTATAGGTAGGTGGTATGGAAATGTATAGGGACAGGTGGGGATGTTTGGTAGGAATATGGGATTAGTGTAGGATTAGTATAGATGGGTGGTTGATGTTCGGCACAGACTCGGTGGGCCGAAGGGCCTGTTTCAGTGCTGTATCTCTAATCTAATCTAATCTAATCTATAAAGAGAATCTTATTTCCTGTTGTGTGGGAATCCAGAACAAGGAGCTATAATAAAATTAGATATAGGACATTTAGGGGTGAAATTGGGAAGCACTTCTTCACACAAAGGGTAGTAGAAATCTGAAACTCTCTTACCCAAAAGGATGCTGGGTCCGTTGGAGCTTTCAAGACTGAGATTGACAGCTTTTTGTTAGGCAAGGGTGTCAAGGAACATGGGGCAATAGCAGGTAAATGGGGATCAGTCATGATCTATTTGAATCGCGTAACAGGCTGACTGACCTATTCCTGTTCCTGTATTTGTAATTTCAACCTCAGCATTTGTCACACCAGCACTTCAATGGTTTTAGGACTGAAAAGTGGAAACTGTACTTTTTAAAAATAAAAGCTATGATATGCTCTTAGTACATTTTGCTGTAAGACATGCTGTTAATACTTCTATTATAGCAGAATCCCTTATATACCTGTTTAACGGGTAAGAAACACTTTTTCCTTTACGTTTGTCATTCACAGATCATTAGCACACCACAGCGACTGAGCAACTCTGGGAGTGTTCTGATTGGAAGTCCATACACCCCCACGCCAACTATGGTTACTCAGAGTCACATAACAGACCCGTCTGGCTGGGTCACAGGGTAAGCATTCACTTTTTCGTGAAAACTACATTTCTATTCAAGAAACGAAACTGCAAGTGCGTCTGCCGGGAATTAAATATATAGCCAAACCTCTTTCTAACAAATAGGTTACGATCTGAAGATGATTTGTGGCAGATATTGTGAACTTAATTGTTGTATGTGAAAGATCTTTGTCCTATTATACGATTTAAGATGGCAAATTGGTCTTTAATTTGCTTGGCCAAATTACACTGACGTTAAACTGAGAGCGCTATTGCTTGAGGAGGTGCTGGATATGAGGATAGCTGTGCTGCTGGTCAGAGAGGAATGTATTGGATGGAGGGGCATGTAACTGCCTGCAGTTCATTTACCTTCCGCAGGCACGCTGGCATCATCTTGAGGTTGAAATCATTCAGGAAAGTTGTTTAATTATTATGATAGTTTAACAAACTTAAAATGTGCCCCATTGACGGGTTTTGCAAAATTGATAATGTATATTATATACAGAATTGTTTCTCTCCCGTCTTGTACCACCACTCCCAGCCCAGTGTCCACTGAAAGCAAATGCCTCAGAACCATGTTGTTCAACAGAAATTGATGATTAGCCACAAGTTTTTTTTTTATTCTTTCAAAGAATGTGGGCGTCACTAGCAAGTCCAGCATTTATTGCCCATCCCTAATTGCTCTTGACAACTGAGTGTCTTGCTAGGGCAGTTAAGAGTCAACCACATTACTGTGGGTCTGGAGTCACATGTAAGCCAGACCAGGTAAGGACAGCAGATTTCCTTCCCTAAAGGACATTAGTGAAGCAGATGGGTTTTTACAAAATTGACAATGGTTTCATGGTCACCATTAGACTAGATTTTAATTCAGATTTATTAATTGAATTCAGATTTCACCATGCCATGCTGGGGTTTGAACCCGTGTCCCCAGAGCATTAGCCAAGGACTCTAGATTACTAGTCCAGTGACATTACCACTATGCCACCACCTCCCCCACTCCTCTAAACGAGTGAGGGCAGTGATGCAGTTTTAGCTACTTGCATTATTTTTAGAAGAAAATACCTCATGTAATGCAGATTATAATGGCACAGAAGGAGGCCATTCAATCCATCAAGTCCATACCGGCTCTCTATTAAGCAATCCAATCAGTTCCATTCCTTGGCTCTATCCCCATAGCCCTGTAGGTTTATTTCCCTCAAGTGCTCATCCAATTTCATTTTGAAATTATTCTTCATCTCCGCTTCCACCACCCTCAAAGGTAACGAGTTCCAGGTCATTGCCACTCACTACGTAAAAACGTTCTTCCTCACATCCCCTCCCGCATTTCCTGCCCAAAACCTTAAATCGCTGTCTCCTAGTCCTCGTACCATTAGCTACTGGGAACAGCTTTCCTTTGTATACCCTATCCAAACCTGTCATAATCTTGTACACCTCTATCAAATCCCCCCCTCAATCTCCTTTGCTCCAAGGCTAACAAGGCCAGCGTCTCCAACCTAACCTTGTAGCTAAAATCCCTCATCCCTGCAACCACTCTAGTCTATCTCCTCTGCACCGTCTCATGGACTCTCTCATCCTTCCTAAAGTGTGATGACCAGAACTGGATGCAGTATTCTAGTTGTGACCTAACCAGAGCTTTATAAAGGTTCAGTGCAACTTCCCTGCTTTTGTGTTCAGTACACCTATTTATGAAGCTCTCAGGATCCCATATGCTTTGCTAACTACTCTCAATATTTCATGCCACCTTCAAAGATTTATGCACATGAATCCCAGGTTCCTCTGTCTGTTTGCACTCTTTAGAACTGTAACTTTTAGTCTGTATTGCCTTTCCCAATCCCTTTTGCCAAAGTGCATCACTTCACATTTCTCTGTATTAAATTCCATCTGTCACGTGCCTGCCCATGCAGCTAGCCTATCTTATGTCCTGTTTCAGTTGATTGGTATCATTGGCAAATTTTGGAATTTTACTCTGTATTCCAATATTCAAGTAACTTACTTACATCAAAAAAAGCAGTGGTCCTAGCACTGAACCTTGGGAAACACCACTGACTACCATCCTGCAGAATGAAAAACAGCCATTTACTGTTTTCTGACCTTCATCCAATTTTTTATCCAAGCTGACACTGACCCTCCTATTCCATGAGCCTCCATTTTGTTAACCATCTTATGTGGTACTTTGTCAAAGGTTTTCTTAAAATCCTATAGACAACATCCATTGCTTTTCCTTCATCAACTTTCTCTGTTACTTCATCAAAAAAGTGAATTAGATTAGTCAAGTACGAGCTAACTTGTACAAATCTGTGCTGGCTCGCCCTAACTAATTGAAAACTCTTCAAGCACTTGTTGATTTTTTTTTCCTGATTATTGTTTCTAAAACCTTACCCTTCACTAACATTAAACTGACTGACCTGTAATTACCAGGAATGTCCTTGCACACTTTCTTGAATAAAGGTGTCACATTTGTCACTCTCCAATCCTCTAACACCTCCCCCATATCTAGGGAAGATTATGGCAAGCCCTTCCAATATCTCCACTCCCACTTCCCTTAGCAACCTGGGAGGCAAGCTATCCGGAACAGGTGACTTACCCATTCTAAGCATAGCCAGCCTTTCCAGTACATCCTGCCTATCAATTTTCATCTGATCCATTACCCCTACCATCTCCACTTCTACTGATATTTTGTCACCATCCTCTTCCTTTGTGAACACCGATACAAAATACTCATTTAGCATACTAGCCTTGCCCTGTGCCTTTAAGCATATATCAGCCTCTTGGTCCCTAATAGGCTTGCTATTTACATGTTGGTAGAAGATTTTTAGGTTCCCTTTTACATTATCTGCTGTTCTATTCTCATATTCTCTCTTTGCCAGTCTTATTTTCCTCTTCACTTCCCCTATCAAATTATTGTATTTGGCCTGGTTCTCGCTTGAAGAATTCACCTGACATGCAGCATGCACTCCCTTTTTTTGTTTCATCATATTCCCTGTCTTTGGTTCGCTTACCTTTTGCCCTTGTTGGAATAAACCTAGCCTGTACCTGAAACACCTCTTCCTCAAAGAGCTCCAAACAGTAGCGGTAATGTAGGGTACGATATAAATCAGGAAATACAAGGTGCGTGCATGTAACAAGGGTAATACAGTAATCATGGGGACTTAATTCTACATATAACCTGGGTAAACCTAACTCGAGCTAATGCTGTGGAGGATGAATTCCTGGGACATATACAAGATGGTTTTCTAGAACAGTGTTTTTTTTTATTTGTTTGTGGGATGTGGGTGTCGATGGCTAGGCCAGCATTTATTGCCTATCCCTAATTGCCCTTGAGAAGGTGGTGGTGAGCCGTCTTCTTGAACCACTGCAGTCCTTGGAATGTAGATACACCAACAGTGCTGTTAGGTAGGGAGTTCCAGGATTTTGGCCCAGCGACGGTGAAGGAACGGCGCTATAGTTCCATTCATGATGGTGGGTGGCTTGAAGGGGAACTTGCAGGTGGTGGTGTTCCCATGCATCTGCTGCCCCTGTCCTTCTAGATGGTAGAGGTCGCGGGTTTGGAAGGTGCTGTCGAAGGAAAAGCTTCTATAGGTATGTAAAAAGGAAAAGATTAGCAAAGACAAATGTGGGCCCACTACAGGCGGAGACAGGAGAATTTATAATGGGGAATAACGAAATGGCAAAGAAACTAAACAAATACTTTGTTTCTCTTCACGGAGGAAGATACAAAAAACTTCCAAGGAAGACTAGAGAACTGAGGGACTAGTGAGAATGAGGAACTGAAAGAAATTAGTGTTAGTAAAAAAAAAAAGTAGTTCTGGAGAAATTAATAGGACTGAAAGTTGATAAATCCCCTGAACCTGATGATCTACATCCCAGAGTGTTGAAAGAGGTGGCTGTAGAGATAGTGGATGCATTGGTGATCATTTTCCAAAATTCTATAGATTCTGGAATGGTTCCTGCAGATTGGAAGGTAGCAAATGTCACCCCACTCTTTAAGAAAGGAGGGACAGAGAAAACGGGGAACTGCAGACCTGTTAGCCTGACATCAGTAGTAGGGAAAATGCTAGAATACATTATAAAGGATGTGATAACTGGACGCTTAGAAAATTGGGTGGAGTCAACATGGATTTAGGAACCTAGGAGCAGGAGTAGGCCATTCAGCTTGTCAAGCCTACTCCACCATTCAGTTAGATCATGTTACGAAAGTGCTTCTATATTTTTTGTTAAATATATGTTTTAAGGAATTAATGTTTAAATTGTGAAGATGGGATTCATTGAAGGTTGAAGATTCCATAGATGCTGGACTTGGTTTTTTTTTTAAAAAGAGGTCATCGGAAGGTCTTTTGAACTTTGTTTGTAAACAACCCTTACTGGACATCACTTGCTAAGATAAATAAGCAACATTTATTAAAAGTCATTGTCTTCAGATAAGTACCCAGCAGGGGCTTTTTGACCTGGGGAAGATGTTTACAGAGAAGTGACAGATCAAGATTTATGGGGATCAAGAGGCTTGACTCGTGAGATATTGTTTTTGATTTTGCTTTGGATAGCGAGTTGGGGTGTGGACAATGTTTTCAAAAGAGTTTGAAAATCAACCTGCCAAGGACAAAACCCCAGCTCAGCCTTTTCCATCTCTGACATACCTGCCAGCTTTTCCATCTCTGTGATAAACACTGTGTATTCAGTGTGATAACTGAAACCCTTGATGCTGCATTCCTCCTGAATGGCCTGCCAGAAATCTCTGTTGCCACGTTTCTCCTGGAAAGCCTGCCAAACTGATCCTCAACATCACCTGAAAAGAACTGTTCTAGGAAGATTCCAGTGACAGCCATCCATGCATATTTGGGACGCCAGACCAAAAGGGACAACCAAACATCTTTCCATATCTTTTTTTTCTTCAAGCATTAGCAAGTATTTCACCAAAGTATTCTTTGTTGTCTTTTTTTTGCAACAAACCTCTGCAGAGAGAGGATTTCTGTATTTATTTTCAGTGTGAGTTTGTGTGTGGAGAATTTAAAAAGGGAACTTTCATATTTCAATCTGTGTGTTAATGCTTTGCTTCCTTAAAGGATGTCTTGTTTTGATAATAAATGGATAATTTTGTTGTTTATTAAAGAAACCCGGTTGTTGTATTTTATTCTGGGATAAAAATAGAGTTGATGATTGACCGCATCAGCAACTGGGTAAACATTTAAATATATGTTGTGACCTGTGGAGAAGTGGAACTAGAATAAACAGTGCATTTCTCCCACCTCGGTCATAACAATCATTTTAACTGATCATCTACCTTAATAAATAAATAAATAAATTAACGCCACTTTCTCGTGCTACCCCCATATCCCTTGATGTCATTAGTATCCAGAAATCTCTTGATTTCTGTCTTGAACATGCTCAATGATAGAGCTTCCACAGCCCTCTGAGGTGGAGAATTTCAAAGATTCACCACCCTCTGAGTAAAAAAATTCCTTCTCAGCTCAGTCTTAAATGGCCTACTCCTTATTCTGAGACTATGTCCCCTGGTTCTAGACTCACCAGCCAGGGGAAACATTGTATCTACATCCACCCTGTCATACCCTGTAAGAATTTTGTAAGTTTCAATGAGATCACCTCTCATTCTTTGAAATTCTAGAGAATACAGACCAAGTTTCCTCCCTCACTCCTCATAAGACAATCCTGCCATCCTAGGGATTAGTCTGGTAAATCTCCGTTGCACTCCCTCAATGGCAAGTCAATCCTTCATTAATGAGGAGACCAAAACTGTACACAGTATTCTAGATGCAGTCTCACCAAGGTTCTATACAATTGCAGCCAGACATTTTTACTCCTGAACTCGAATCCCCTTACGATGAAAGCCAACATACCATTTGCCTTCCTAATTGCTTGCTGCACCTGCAAGCTAGCTTTTAATGACTAATGAACAAGGATACCCAGTTCCCTTTGGACATCAACACTTCCCAATCTCTCACCATTTAAGAAATACTCTGTCTTTCTGTTTTTTCTACCAAAATGGATAACTTCACACTTTTTCACATCATATTCCATCTGCCATGTTCTTGCCCATTCACTTAGCCTGTCCAGGTCCCCTGAAGCCTCCTTGCATCCTCCTCACAACTTACATTCCCACCTAGTTTTGTGTTATCAGCAAATTTGGAAATATTACATTTTGTCCCCACATCAAAATCATTTATATAGATTGTGATTTATGAAAGGAAAATCAAGTTTGACAAATCTGTTAGAGTTTTTAAAGGATGTAACTAGCAGAATAGATATGGGGGAACCAGTGGATGTGCTGTATTTGGATTTTCAGAAGGCTTTCGATAGGACCCACACAGGAGGTTAGTAAGAAAAAGTAGAGCACATGGGTTTGGGGGTAATATACTGGCATGGATTGAGCATTGGTTAAGAGACAGAAAACAGAGAGTCGGAATAAATTGGTCATTGTCAGGTTGGCAGGCTGTGACTAGTGGGGTACTGCAAATATCAGTGCTTGAGCCCCAGCTATTCACAATTTATATGAATGATTTGGATGTGGGGACCAAATGTAATATTTCCAGATTTACTGATGACACAAAAGTAGATGGGAATGTAAGTTGTGAGGAGGATGCAAAGAGGCTTCAACGGGACTTAGACTGGCTAAGTGAGTGGGCAAGAACGTGGCAGATGGAATATAATGTGGAAAAACGTGAGATTATCCACTTTAGTGGGAAAAACAGAAATGCAGAGTATTTCTTAAATGGGGGGAGATTGAGAAGTGTTGATGTCCAAAGGGACTTGGGCATCCTTGTTCATAAGTCACTGAAAGCTAACATGCAGGTGCAGCAAGCAATTAGGAAGGCAAATGGTATGTTGGCCTTTATTGCAAGAGGATTTGGGTAAAGGAGTAAAGAGGTCTTACTGCAATTATGTAGAGCCTTGCTTGGTGAGACCGCACCTGGAGTATTGTGTATAGTTTTGGCCTTCTTACCTAAAGGAGGATATACTTGCCATAGAAGGAGTACAACGAAGGTTCACCAGACTGACCTGTGGGATGGCGGGATTGTTCAATGAGGAGAGATTGAGGAGACTGCGCCTGTATTCTCTAGAGTTTAGAAGAATAAGAGGAAATCTCATTGAAGTTTACAAAATTCTTACAGGTTAGATGCAGGAAGGATATTTCCACTGGCTGGAGGTCTAGAAGCAGGAGACTCCGTCTCAGAATAAGAGGTAGGCAATTTAGGACTGAGATGAGGAGGAATTTCTTCACTCAGAGGGTGGTGAATCTTTAGAATTCTCTACCCCAGAGGGCTGTGGAGGTTCAGTCATCGAGTATATTCAAACCAGAGATTGATAGATTTCTAGATATTAAAGATATCCGGGGTTATGAGGATAGTGTGAGAAAATGGTGTTGAGGTAGAAGATCAGACATGATCTAGTTGAATGGCGGAGCAGGCTCGAGGGACTGAATCACCTACTGCTGCTTCTATTTCTTATTTTGTTCACATTGCTGTTACAGTTTTTCCTGCCAATCTTTGGTTCCATTTAACCCTGATTAGATCCCCTCTCATCCCATGGAAGTTAGCCCTCTTCCAATTTTGAAGTTCTGCTTTAGACTATTCCTTTCTCTTCTCCACTACTAATCTGAACTTTATGATACAATGATCACTCTTACCCAACTGTTCCCCCACAGACACTTGGTCCGTTTGGCCCACCTCATTCCCCAACACCAGATCCAGCAATGCCTCCTTCCTAGTTGGACCGAGAACATACTGATCAAGGAAATTCTCCTGAACACATTTCCGAAATTTCTACCCCTCCTTTCCTTTTACTCTAATATTATCCCAATCAATATTTGGGTAATTAAAGTCCCCCAATCTCACCACTCTATAGTTCTTACACATCTCTGTGATTTTATGCAGATTTGTTCCTCTATCTCTCACTATTTGGAGGTCTACAGAATACCTACCGTAGTATGATTATCACCTTTTTTGCTTCTTAACTTTAACCACATGGATTCTGCCCCCTCAAGGACAACCTCCCTTTCCAACACTACAATGTCTTTCTTAATCAGTGCTGCCATCCCACCTCCCTTTTTTCCTTCCCTATCTTTTCTGAACACTTTGTATCCTTGAATATTAAGCACCCAGGTTAATGTAGTTCACACATATATATTTACAAAATGAGCATCTACCACCTTTCAGCAGCCAAGGAAATAAAACACTCACAATGATCAAAACACACTTGCACACTGTGCTTTTTGTCTTACCACTTTACCAAGAAATGCACCAGACAGTTAAAGTTTGCATGTGGATGCCATGTGGATATGAGTATTGAAATCAGGCGCTCAACAACTAATTTCTTTTTGTATTTACTGATCAAAAATGCAATTTTGCTAAGATATGTTGATAAAGTCAGATGAAGTAAGTTGGGAGACTGATCAATAAAATAATGCCTGGGATGAGAGGGCTGTCCTTTGAGGAGAGATTGACTAGACTAGACCAATACTCTGGAGATTAGAAGAACGAGAGGTGATCTCACTGAAACCTATAAAATTCTTCGAGGGCTTGACAGGGTAACTGCTAAGAGGCTGTTTTCCCTGGACGGAGGGTCTAGAATTAGGGGGCATAATCTCAGGGTAAGGGATCGACCATTTGGGACTGAGAAGTCGGGAAATTTCTGAACACATTGGGTGATGAATCTTTTGAATTCTCTACCACAGTGAGCTGTGAGTGCTTAATTGTTGGTTATATTCAAGAATGAGATTGACAGATTTTTGGACACTAAGGGAATCAACTGATATGGGAATAGGGTAGGAAAGTGAAGTTGAGGTACAAGGTCAGCCATGATCTTATTGAATGGCGGAGCAGGCTCAAACGGCCAATTGACCGATTCCTGCTCCTATTTCTTATATTCTTATGGGAGGAGGCTCATGTGGAGTACAAATGCTGACATAGGCCTGTTAGGCCGAATGGCTTGTGTTGTAGAATTCTGGGTTCCCAATTAGCCATAAACACAGTCCTAGAGTGCAGTCCCAACAGATCAGCATGTTGTCTGCACTCTGGGATAACTTTTGGAACCATTCTAAATTGCACAGCTGTTGTGGTTTTGGCAGCAACTGTACTATGCCATTTTTCAAGATGCAATTCCAAGATGTGAACAACAATCGAGTACATAGGGTGAAAGATATAATTCCCTAGCGGCCTGCAGCAGAAAGGATATCAAAGAAATGAATCGCAAAATGTCTCAGCCCAGGGGTGCACAGCTGTCTGGGTGGGGGTGGACAGTGCATCACTGATTTATATCTATGTGCTATAAAACCAAAACGAGTGCAAGACAGTAACTTCCCTTTCAACCATCCCATGGGTTAGACATGGGCATTGCTGCTATTATCAGAAACCTGGGGCGGGATTTTACCATCTCTTTGGAGACGGGCAGGGAAATGGAAGGGCTGTTAAAACGGTGGCGGAAGGCATTAAGAGGTAAGCCCTATGTTTTCCTGCTGCCACGGCATGCTACCAGCGGCGGGAACCTCAGTGGCATGTCTGCCCACTGGATACCAATTGTACTAATTAAGGGCAACCTCCCACCACGTCGGAATTTTGCCTCCATTGGGAGGGTCTGCTGCCGAGTGGGGTGACCACCAGGTAAATCCTTTATGGCCACTCCATGGCCCACAGAGGGGAGCCCTCCAATGGTAATGGCCATCCCTGTGGCTGCAGCACTTCTGCTGGAAGGTGCCCCCCGCCCCACATCGCGGGGGCCTGCCAGTCTGGCCCCAGCACAGTAAGAAAAAAACTTACATCTTCAAGGGCGCCTCAGCATGGAGGCGCCTTCTCCTTCATGCAGCCTCAGCAGTGGCACTTCCGAGGCTGCAGTGTGGCCAGCCCTTTGATTGGGTCGGCAGCTCTGGGTGGTGGGCCGACGTCCTCAATTGAATTGTGGTCCCGGCGGCAGGGTCTTAATTGGCTGCTGCCTGTAGAGTCATAGAGTTATACAGCACAGGCACAGGCCCTTGGGCGTGTCTTTGCCGGCGATCAAGCACCTATCTATTCTAATCCCATTTTCCAGCACTTGGCCCGTAGCCTTGTACGCTATGGCTTTTCAAGTGCTCATCTAAATATTTCTTAAACGTTGTGAGGGTTCCTGCCTTTACCACCCCTTCAGGCAGTGTGTTCCAGATTCCAACCACCCAAAATGTTTCCTCAAATCCCTTCTAAACCTCCTGCCACTTGCCTTAAATCTATGCCCCCGGTTACTGACCGGTCCGCTAAGAGAAAATGTTTCTTTCTATCTATCCTATCAATGCCCCTCATAATTTTGTATACCTCAATCAGGTCCCCCCTCAGCCTTCTCTGCTCTAAAGAAAACAACCCTAGCCTATCCAGTCTCTCTTCATCGCTGAAATGCTCCAGCCCAGTGAATCCTAGTGAATCTCCTCTGCACCCTCTCCAGTGCAATCACATCCTTCCTATAATGTGGTGCCCTGAACTGTACACAGTACTCCAGCTGTGGCCTAACTAGTATTTTATACAGCTCCATCATAACCACCTTATCTACCTGTGCTGCTGCTTTCAGTGATCTATGGACAAGTACACCAAGGTCCCTCTGACCCTCTGTACTTCCTAGGGTCCTACCATCCATTGTATATTCCCTTGCCTTTTTAATCCTCACACTTCTCAGGATAAAATTCCATTTGCCACTGCTCCGCCCATCTTGCCAGCCCATCAATATCATCCTGTAATCTAAGGCTTTCCTCCTCACTATTTACGACACCACCAATTTTCGTGTCATCTGCGAACTTACTTATCATGCCTCCTATATTCACATCTAAATCATTAATGTACACTACAAACAGCAAGGATCCCAGCACCGATCCCTGCAGTACACCACTGGTCACTTGCAAAAACAACCCTCGACCATCATCCTCTGCCTCCTGCCACTAAGCCAATTTTGGATCCAATTTGCCAAATTGCCCTGGATCCCATGGGCTCTTACCTTATTAACCAATCTTCCATGCGGGACCTTATCAAAAGCCTTATTGAAGTCCATGTAGACTACATTAACTGCTTTCCCTTCATCTACACATCTAGTCACCTCCTTGAAAAATTCAATCAAGTTTGCTAGACAGGATCTCCCCCTGACAAAGCCATGCTGACTATCCTTGATTAATCCCTGCCTCTCCAAGTGGAGATTAATCCTGTCCCTCAGATTTTTTTCCAATAGTTTCCCTACCACTAATGTTAGACTCACTGGCCTGTAATTACCTGGTTTATCCCTAGTACCCTTCTTGAATAATGGTACAACAGTCACTGTCCTCCAGTCCTCTGTTACCTGTCCTGTGGCCAGAGAAGATTTGAAAATTTGTGTCAGAGCCCGGCTATCTCCTCCCTTGCCTCACAAAACAGCCTGGGATACATCTCATCTGGGCCTGGGGATTTATCCACTTTTAAGCCCGCTAAAACACCTAATACCTCCTCCCTTTCAATGCTAATATATTCAAGTATATCACTATCCCCTCCCAAACCTCTACACCTACATCGTCCTTCTCCATAGTGAACACAGATGAAAAGTAGTCATTTAAAACCACACCTATGTCCTCTGGCTTCACGCACTATGGGCCCTGCTCTTTCCCTGGTTATCTTGCCCTTAATATACTTATAAAACGCCTTGGGATTTTCCTTTATCTTGCCCCACAGTGTTTTTTCATGCCCCCTCTTTGCTCTGCTAATTACTTTCTATACTCCTCTGGGCCTCCGCTGTTTTCAGCGCTCTGAAACTGCCATAAGCCTTTTTTTTCCCCCTTATCCAATTCTCTATATCCCGTAACATCCAGGGTTCCCTGGACTTGTTGGTCCTACCCTTCACCTTTACGGGAACTTGTTGGCATTGAACTCTCACTACTTCCTTTTTGAATGACTCCCACTGGTCTGATGTAGACTTTCTACAAGTAGCTGCTCCCAGTCCACTTTGGCCAGATCTTTTTTTATCATATTGAAATCTGCCTTCCGCCAATTCAGTACTTTTATTTCTGGTCCGTCTTTGTACTTTTCCATAACTACCTTAAATCTTAGAGTTTTGGTCACTATCCCCGAAATGCTCCCCCACTGACTCTTCTACCACTTGTCCAGCTTCATTCCCTAGGATTAGGTCCAGTACTGCCCCTTTTCTTGTAGGACTTTCTACCCACTGGCTCAAAAAGCTCTTCTGTATGCACCTTAAGAATCCTGCCTCCTTTAAGCCTTTAGCACTGAGACAATCCCAGTTAATATTGGGTAAGTTGAAATCCCCTACTACTATTACCCTATTGTTTTTACACCTCTCTGAGATTTGCCTACATATCTGATCCTCTATCTCTCCCTGATTGGAGGCCTGTAGTACACTCCCAGCCAAGTGAATGCCCCCTTTTTGTTCTTAGGTTCTACCCATATCGCCTCATTTGAGGAAACTTCTAAGATATCATCCCTCCTTATTGCAGTAATTGACTCCTTGATCAACAGTGCAATGCCATCTCCTCTTTTGCACCCTCCCCGTCACACCTGAAGATTCTATACCCTGGAATATTGAACTGCCAGTCCTGCCCTTCCCTCACCCAGGGTCCTTCCGCTGGCCCGCGGGGGGGGGTCGGATACCACTTTCAGTCCTGGTAGTGGGACTTGCCTTAGCACAAAATCCAGCCTTTGGTTTTCCAGTTAGAAGTAGAAATGGAAGTGTGATAAAGACATTTCTGATTTTCCTTTGTTTCCTGGTACTGGCAAAGGGGAGGATATGTCACCAGGAACCAGCCAGGAGGCAGATTGGCAATACTTATCACAAGATTTCTCCCCCATGTTCAACCACCACTCCCAACCAAGTGCCCACTGGAAAGCAAATGCAAGTTACCAGCAAAATGTTTCTTTGACTCCTTGTTGATAACAGTGGGAGAGACGAAGCCATATAATACCGTGCCAGTTCTCTACCGCCAGTGAGCATAGCTGGTTTTATATTACTGTAGTGTTTCTGGCTCATGACCCAATAAAGAATTTTAATTTGAGGTCACCCATCAGGAGCCAATGGTGTGACAAAGGCTGCGAATGTTTGTTGTTTGAACCAGTGCAACCATGATTACAAAATGGAATTCCTTCCTGTGTCACAGGCAGCATAATCAGTAACTACTCCCTCTGTCGCCAGTACGGTCACTTGTCAACAAAACAATAACCATTACACATGTGCTCAGCACAAACGGTTAGGGGACAGTGGCTTACTGGTAACGGTACTGGACTAGTAATCCAGAGGCCCCAACTACTGCTCTGGGGACATGAGTTCAGATCCCACCACGGCAGCTGGTGGAATTTAAATTCAATTAGCTAATACATCTGGAATTAAAAGCTAATCTCAGTAATAGTGAACAATGTGCCGCCACTTTTGGTGGGTCTGTCCTTCAGGTCTCGGCCAGCTCAGTCAGTAGTGTTGATGGCCTTTGAGTCCTGAAGGACAGACCTGCCAGAAGCGGTAACACAGGTGTGTACAGTTGGGAAGGAGTTGCCCAGGGAGTCCTCAACATTGATTCCGGACCCCATGAAGTCTCATGGCATCAGGTCAAATATGGGCAAGGAAACCTCCTGCTGATTACTGCCCTCCCTCAACTGATCAATCAGTATTCCTCCATGTTGAACACCACTTGGAGGAAGCACTGAGGGTGGCAAGGGTGCAAATTGTACTCTGGGTGGGGTACTTCAATGTCTATCACCAAGAGTAGCTTAGTAGCACCATTACTGATTGAGCTGGCCAAGTCCTGAAAGGCGCGGCTGCCAGTTGGGCCTGCAGAAGATGGAGGGAACCAACAAGACGTAAAAGCCTGCTTGACCTTGCCATCAGCAATCTTTCTTGTCGTAGATGCGTCTGCCGTGACACTTTTGATAGGAGTGATCACCACACAGCCCTTGTGAAGATGAAGATCCACCTTCACACTGAGGATGCCCTCCATCATGCCGTGTGGCACTACCACAGTGCCAAATGGGATAGACTAAGCACAGATATAGAATCTCAAAACTGGACATCCAGGAAGCGCTGTGGACCATCAACAGCAGAAGAATTGTATTCAACCACAACCTATGATCTCATGGCCTGGCATATCCCTTACTCTACCATTACCATCAACCCTGTTTCACTGAAGAGTGCAGGAGGGTATGCCAGGAGCAGCACCAGGTATACCTAAAAATGAGGTACCAACCTGGTGAAGCTACGACGTAGGACTACATGCATGCTAAATAGCGAAAGGAGCATGTGATAGACAGAGCTGAGTGATCCCACAACCAACGGATCAGATTAAAGCTCTGCAGTCCTGCCACACGCAGTCGTGAATGCTGGAGGACAATTTTAAAAACTAACGAGGAGGAGGTTCCACAAATATCCCCATCCTCAATGATGGGAGAGCCCAGTATACAGTGCAAAAGATCAGGCTGAACCATTTGCATCCATCTTCAGCCAGAAGTGCCAAGTGGATAATCCATCTCTGCCTCCTCCTGAAGTCCCCACCATCACGGATGCCAGTCTTCAGCCAATTCAATTCACTCCACGTGATATCAAGAAACAGCTGAAGGCACTGGATACAGCAAAAGCTATGGACCCTAACAACATCCTGGCTGTAGTACTGAAGACTTGTGCCCCAGAACTAGCCGCACCCCTAGCCAAGCTGTTCTAGTGCACCTACAACACTGGCATCTACCAGACAATGAGGAAAGATAGCCCACGTATGTCCTGCCCAAAAAAGCAGGACAAATCCAATCCGGCCAATTACCGTCCCATCAGTCTACTCTCAATCATCAGCAAAGTGATGGACAGTGTCATTGACAGCACTTACACAACAATAACATGCTTAGTGATGCTCAATTTGGGTTCCTCCAGGGCCACTCAGCTCCAGACCTTATGACAGCCTTGGTCCAAGCATGGACAAAAGAGCTGAACTCAAGAGGTGAGGTGAGAGTGACTGCCCTTGACATCAAGGCAGCATTTGACCAAGTGTGGCATCAAGGAGTTCTGATAAAATTGAAGTCGATGGGAAGCAAGGGGAAAACTCTCCACTGGTTGGAGTCATATCTCGTACAAAGGAAAATGGTTGTGGTTGTTAGAGGCCCAATATCTAAGCCCCCGGACATCACTACAGGAGTTCCTCAGGGTCATGTCCTAGCCCCAACTATCTTCAGCTGCTTCTTCATTGACCTTCCCTCCATCATAACGTGGGGATGTTCGCTGATGATTATACAATGTTCAGCATCATTCGCGACTCCTCAGATAATGAAGCAGTACGTGCCCACATGCAGCAAGACCTTGACTGTATTCAGGCTTGGTCTGATAAGTGGCAAGTATCATTCGTGCCTCACAAGTGCCAGACAATGGCCATCTCCAATAAGAGAGATTCTAACCATCTCCCCTTGACATGCAACAGCATTACCATCGTAGAATCCCCTACAATCAACATCTTGGGGTTACCATTGACCAGAAACTTAACTGCACTAACCATATAGATAGTGTGGCTACAAGTGCAGGTCAGAGGCTGGGAATTCTGTGGCGAACAACTCACCACCTGACTCCCCAGAGCCTGTCAGCCATCTAAAAGGCAACGTCAGGAGTGTGATGGGATATTCTTTAATTTCCTGGATGGGTGCAGCTCCAACAACACTCAAGAAGCTCAACACCATCTAGGACAAAGCAACTCGCTTGATTGCCACCCCATCCACAACCTTAAACATTCACTCCCTCCGCCACCGGCACGCAGTGTGTGCCTTATACGTGATGCTCTGGAGCAAATCGCCAAGCCTTCTTCGATAGCATCTTCTAAACTCGCGACCTCTACCACCTAGAAGGACCATGGCAGCAGACGCATGGCAACGCCACCAGCTGCAAATTCCACTCCAAGTTGCACATCATCCTGACTTGGAAATATATCACTGTTCCTTCACTGTCGCTGGGTCAAAATCCTGGAACTCCCTTCCTAATAGCACTGCAGGTATACCTATACCAGATGGACTGCAGCAATTCAAGAAGGTGGCTGACCACCACTTTCTCGAGGGCAATTAGAGATGGGCAACAAATGCTGACCTTGCCAGAGACACTCACATCCATGAAAGAATAAAATAAAAACGACCATACTATTTTCTTTATGTTCATAATCTAGCACATGACCACACCAGAGCACTGCAGTAGTTTTATCTAATAAAAACACTTACAAACAGCAGTACTTCATCACTGTTTATCACTTTTTAAAGCATATTTTACAATGTGTATGGTATAAACATAACACGATGGAATCTAGTAGTTTGTATTTTCATATATCACCAAGCCTTGGTGTGTATCCCATTTGGCTTGTGATTATACATTAAGTGTAAACTGGACTTGCACTTAATGTGAAGCATTCGGAGCATCAGTCAAACATTAAACATTAAGCTACCTTGAATAGAAAAGGAAGACATGCATTTATATAGTGCCTTTCACAAGCACAAGATGTCTAAACGCGCTTTACAACCAATTAATTACTTTTTGAAGTGTTGTCACTGTTGTAACGTAGGAAGTAAAGTAGCCATTTTGTGCACAGCAAGCTCCCGCACAAGCAATGAGATAATGACCAGGTAATCCGTTTTTGTGACGTTGATTGAGGAGTAAATGTTGCCCAGGACACCAGCAAGAACTCCCCTGCTTTTCTTCAAAATAGTGCCCTGGGTTCTTTTACATCTAACTAACCTTGTTTCAGTAAAGCTAATATTATGTGCGTCTACGATCTCATCACTATTGACGAATCTCTTTGACTATCTGTTGCTTTAAAATATTAAATACATTGACATTGTATGTTTCAGTTTTCTGCTTTGCCTGTTTTGAATTATTAGTATTAATTGTAGTATTAGTAGTATTAATTGTAATCTGAGTGCTTACTGGTTAGTACTGACCAGAATTATATTCATATCCACCCCCACTAGTATGGAGGCGATGGTGGTGTAGTGGTAATGTCACCGGACTAGTAATCCAGAGGCCCACATTAATATCTTGGGACATGGGTTCAAATCCCACCAGGGAGCTGCTGGAAATTAAATTTAATTAATTAATAAACAAAAAATGGGTCTTGCAAGCTAGTTTTAGTAATGGTGTCATGAAGCTATCATCAACTGTCATAAAACCCATCTGGTTCACTAATGCCCTTTAGGGAAGGAAATCTGCCGTCCTTATCTGCTCTGGCCTGCATGTGACTCCACACCCGCTGCAATGTGGCCTTGAAATGCCCAGCAAACCACTCAGTTGTCAAGGGCAATTAGAGATGGGCAACAAATACTGGCCGTGCTAGTGATGCCCGCATCCCACGAGAGAAGAAAATGGACTTTCAGTACATACCAAGAAAGTCCTAGATTCCAATTCCTAGTTTGTATTGAATTTGTGGTGGGGATGCCACAGTTTGCTGTCTGTGACTGGAGGCAAAGAATGGGAAAGTTGGTTGAGTTTCTCCTTCTGATTGATGTCCAGTGATGCTGCAATTTTTTTGAATGGATATTAGTTGAGATTGGGACTGGCTCTGCTGTGAGGCTACTATTTTTCAACTAGCTCACCAACAACCACTGTTCATCTCCTCACATGAGAATTGGGTGTGAGGGACCCCTGGAAGTAACCCAGCGTGAGTCACCTTCAACAACAGAGAAAGAGGAGAAACCGGGAATTTTTTTTAAAAGCATTTTCTGACATGACATTCATAGTCAATAATTAGAATCATCTGCATAATTGTGTAAAAATGTTGAAGATCTGGTCTGTGTTGGTTTAAATATTTCCACAGCTCGATAACTGGAGGCTAGAAGTTTTTTTTTACCAAAGGGTTGCTCAAATGTGGGATGCCCTACAAAAGCAATAATGGAAGCAAAATCCATTATAGATTTTTAGCAGGGAAGTGAATAAATATTTGAAGTATTAAAACTTGAATTGGTAGGAGGAAAGAGCAATGAAATGGGAATAAGTGCAAGGCTCTTTCTGAGAGTTGGCACAGGCACAGTGGCCTCATTAACCTCGTTCTGTGCTGCAGAATTCTATGATTCTGGCAATTGCTCTTCACTTTTTATTTGTTTGTGCGTTGACCTTCAAAGGTGGAGCTTGTACCTTGTGTTCGATGTGACTCATATTGTATATGACTAAAGTGGACTTGGTGCAGATATTGAGTTCAGAATATATGTCCCACAAATGTGTGTTCCATTCCAAGGCACTGACGTCCCTCATTTTTGTCTCAAAATTCTCTTTCTCGCGTGCATGCATCTGCCCACATGCATGCCACACTATCCATTTCATTCGTAACTGCTATTTTTAGAAACTTGAAGCTTGATGCAGTCTGTGCAGTAATGCACTGTTGCACTCTTGGCAATACCATGAGGAGGCACTGAGCAGCAGCTGGCACTTGGGAGGGAAAATCCAGAATCTTAAGGCTCTCTGATGCACTTCCATTTGAAGAGGCATGCGGATAGCTCACCCATTCACCTGTGCAGTATGGAGTAGATATAGGGAAGGAAAATAAACTGAAATGGAAAATGAAAGAAGGTTGTCTTTTATTGATATAAAAGCAAAATGCTACAAATGCTGGAAATCTGAAATGAAAGCAGAAAATGCTGGACATACTCAGCAGGATTGGCAGCATCTGTGGAGAGAGAAACAGTTAATGTTTCAGGTCTGTGACCTTTCATCAGAACTGGGAAAAGTTAGAAATGTAATAGGTTTTGAGCAAGTGAAAGAAGAAAGGGTGAGAAGAAGAACAAAAGGAAAGATCTGTGATAGGGTGGAGGGCAGGAGAGATTAAATGACAAAAGGTTTCATGGTGCATGGCCAAAGGCAGTGGTAATGGGTCAAGTAAAGAAACAAAAGATGTATCGAGAGGAGGTTTGAATGGCAGGATCCTGAATAGCTACCATCTGAAAGCAAAGTAAAGGAAATAAGGAAGAAATGAGGGGTAAAAACCAAACCAGCAAAGAAAAATGAAACAAATTGGAACAGTCACCTACCATCGTACCACATTGAATCCACTCTGACCGTGGCCTGCTGCAGTGTTTCAATGAATCTCAATGTATCTCAATGTAAGATCGAGGAACACAATCTCATCTTTACTAGGCACTTTACTGCCTTCTGGACTAACGAATTCAACAATTTTAGAACATAACCTCTGCTCCCATTGCGCTTTGTTTCTCTTTGCTGATTTGTTTTCTTCTCTCTTGTTTCTCTCATATTTCCTTTACTTTGCTTTCAGACAGCAGCTATTCAGAATCTTGCCATTCATACCTCCTCTAGGTGCATTTTCTGTTCCTTCACTTGTCCCATTACCATTCCCTTTAGCCTTGCACCATGAAACCTTTTGTCACTTAATCTCTCCTGCCCTCCACCCTATCTCAAACTTTCCCATTTGTTCTTCTTCCCCCTCTCCGCTTTCACTTGCTCAAATCCTATTACAGTTCTGATGAAAAGGTCACAGACCTGAAATGCTAACTCTGTTCGTGCCTCCACAGAAGCTGCCGGACCTGCTGAGTATTTCCAGCACTTTCTGTTTTTGTGTCTTTTATTGATGGTTGATTTTACTTTTCTGGTTCGCTTCAAGTAGTAAATGTTACTAGTTAAGATAACAGACTGTAATTGGTGGATCAGAGAAACCCATTTTACTTGCTGGCGCTAACTTCCATTTGTGAGATTTACAAATGAAGAGTAACGGTCCTGTTTGGAAAATTGTAATGGCAACTCTTTTAAAACTTGTGTATTATGTGGTTAATTATTCAAATTCAGATGGTGATACTTAAACATAAACCTGAAACTGTCTGCAAAACCTCTTCATTCTTGTTTTAGTAGTAAATGAAGCGTGCAGGAGGACATGCCAAGAGCAGCACCAGGCGTACCTCAAAATGAGTTGTCAACCTGGTGAAGCTACAACCCAGAACTATTTGCGTGCCAAACAGTGTAAGCAGCATACGATAGACAAAGCTAAGCGCTCCCACAACTAACAGATCAGATCTAAGCACTGCAGTCCTGCCACATCCAGTCGTGAATGGTGGTGGACAATTAAACAACTAACTGGAGGAGGTGGCTCCACAAATATCCCCATCCTCAATGATGGGGGAGCCCTGCACATCAGTGCAAAAGATAAGGCTGAAGCATTTGGATCCATCTTCAGCCAGAAGTGCCGAGTGGATGATCCATCTCGGGCTCCTCCTGAAGTCCCCGGCATTACAGATGCCAGTCTTCAGCCAATTCAGTTCACTCCGCATGATATCAAGAAATGACTGAAGGCACTGGATACTGCAAAGGCTACGGGCCCTGACAGCATTCCGGCATTGTACTGAAGACCTGTGCTCCAGAACCTGCTGCGCCCATAGCTAAGCTGTTCCAGTACAGCTATAACACTGGCATCAATGTGGAAATTTGCCCAGGTATGTCCTGTACACAAAAAGCAGGACAAATCCAACCCGGCCAATTACCGTCCCATCAGTCTACTCTCAATCATCAGTGAAGTGATGTAAGTGTCATCAACAGTGCTATCAAGCAGCACTTGCTCAGCAATAACCTGCTCAGTTTGGGTTCCACCAGGGCCACTCAGATCCTGACCTCATTACAGCCTTGGTTCAAGCATGGACAAAAGAGCTGAACTCGAGGTGAGGTGAGAGTGACAGCCATTGACATCAAAGCAGCATTTGACTGAGTATGGCATCAAGGAGCTCTAGCAAAACCGGAGTCAATGGGAATCGGGGGGGAAAACTCACCACTGCTTGGAATCATAACAAGCGCAAAGAAAGAAGGTTGTGGTTGTTGGAGGTCAATCATCTTAGCTCCAGGACATCACTGCAGGAGTTCCTCAGGGTAGTGTCCTAGGCCCAACTATCTTCAGCTGCGTCATCAATGACCTTCCTTCAATCATAAGGTCAGAAGTGGGGATGTTCAATGATGATTGCACAATGTTCAGCACCATTCACGACTCCTCTGATACTGAAGTAGTCCATGTAGAAATGCAGCAAGACCTGGACAATATCCAGGCTTGGGCTGATAAATGGCAAGTAACATTCGTGCCACGCAAGTGCCAGGCAATGACCCAGTGACAGTGAAGGAACAGCGATATAGTTCCAAGTCAGGATGGTGTGTGGCTTGGAGGGGAACTTGCAGTTGGTGGTGCAAGAGAGAATCTGACCACCTACCCTTGACATTCAACAGCATTACAATCACTGAATCCCCCACTATCAACATCCTGGGGGTTACCATTGACCAGAAACTGAACTGGACCAGCCATATAAATACTGTGGCTACAAGAGCAGGTCAGAGGCTAGGAATCCTGCCGTGAGTAACTCACCTCCTGACTCCCCAAAGCCTGTCCACCATCTACAAGGCACAAGTCAGGAGTGTGATGGAATACTCTCCACTTGCCTGGATGGGTGCAGCTCCAACAACACTCAAGAAGCTCGACGCCATCCTGGACAAAGGAACCCACCTGATTGGCACCCCATCTACCAACATTCACTCCCTCCACCACTGACACACAGTGGCAGCACTGTGTACCATCTATAAGATGCACTGCAGCAACTTACCAAGGCTCCTTCAACAGCACCTTCCAAACCTGCGACCTCTGCCACCTAGAAGGACAAGGGCAGCAGATGCATGAGAACACCACCACCTGCAAGTTCTCCTTCAAGCCTCACACACCATCCTGACTTGGAAATATATCGCTGTTCCTTCACTGTCACTGGGTCAAAATCTTGGAACTCCCTTCCTAATAACACTGTGGGTGTACCTACCCCACATGGACAGCAGTGGTTCAAGAAGGCAGCTCACCACCACCACCTTCTCAAGGACAATTAGGGAAGGGCAATAAATGCTGGCCTAGCCAGCGACACTCACATCCCATGAAACAATTTTTTAAAAAAGTAAGCAATCATTTCGGATCTTTGCTCTATGCCTGAATTGCTGCAATGATGTAGGTTACTGAGATGGGCAATCCATATCCATTCTATACTAGCTCCATTTGAACCAGCTTGGAGGCCTGTAATTATATAATGGTGCCATGTTCAAAGTAAAAGTTATTGGATATTTTGGTATAAAAAAATATTGGCTCACATGGAGCATAAACACCAGCATGAGCTTATTGGGCCGAATGACCTGTTTCTGTGTTGTTAATACTTTGTAACACTATCTTTTCATTTTGGAAAGAAAAAAGGGAAGAGGAAAAGGGAGTGTTACAGGTATGTTGCAGTTGACGAGGGTACTAATTTGGAAGTTATAATTGTCCTTTATTGAGACATGTTGACTTTCAACGATTATCTTGCAAGATCGCTATTAATAATTGTATGATTTTAAAATAACAGAAGACATGGGGAAACAGCAAGGAACTGGAATGAGTATAGATAGTTCCAATGTGGAACTAGGATCTGCACAGACACCAAGAACCAAATGACCAGATTCTGTGCTGACATTTCTACGACTCAGTTCTCTTTTGCTCTTGTTTTTCTTAAGAAAAATCTGCAGATCAGTTTGTCCAGTGTTCCCAGTAATTTGCATAAATCATAAGCAGCTGATACGAATAGAACTTGATGTTTTGATTTAAGAGTTTGCCACCAATGAGCCAACAGCATCAGGAACAGCATTTCCAAATCTCCAGGCCCATGAAATTCAAACAGAACAAATTGGCAAGTGCAAAATATAAGAGCTAACGGAACTGAGTTGTTGGGGTTCAGTGGAACTGATTGACTCTACGGAGAAAACCAAAAAGCAGTCATCAGTGACCACCCTTCATAGGTGATGCTATGCTTGCTCTTAAGTCCCATCGGTAGCTTCCTAAGACCGTGAATGACTGGGAAGGGAACAAGATAGGCCATTTGGCTTGCTGTCTCAGAAATTGATTTGTACTAAATTAAATACATTTTCCTACTTATAGTGTCACTGGAGTGAGGTCTCTATTTTTTCCTAATTATTCTGAACAAATTTTGCAAGATGATGTAAAATATCCCCAAAATAGCAAACTATAAAGAAAGCACTACAACTAGATATGTAATTCTAGGATTTCTTATATGTGAGTAAATGTTTATGGAAACTAAACATTCTTGTCTGCTCTACTGTAAAAAGCCAGCTAAAGCAGCCTCTATTTTTAGTGCACCGTAGAGTTTTACAGGCTGTTTTTATATATTCTACTACAAAAGCTATCCCCTTTTCCTTAAATTTCGAATTGGCTTTTTCTTCCTTGCAGGAGCAGAAAACGTACCCATGAATTTATTGAATCTGATTTTTCAGACAAGTAAGTACATCTTAGCATTTTAAATAGTCTTCATCTTTTCTGATGATTATTTCCCCATTTTAGTTGAAAAATTATGTGAACCATTTTTTTTTTGGACATCACAGTCTCTAAGGCACGATAGTGCCTTGTCCATTTTGATTGATTTTCTGTTACTAAAAATAGCTTTTCTTTCAGAGGGCTGTAACCTTGTTGCGCATCAGCGTTAGAATAACTGTCATGGTACAAGTCTGCAGAGAATAGGGCATCTGCTCTTTTTCTTTGCGCAGGCTCTGCTCACTTTCATTGCAGGAGGTTTTCCTGCAAAATAAGCTGCATCGTCCATGTGTGCTTGGAAATGATGTCTATATTTAGACTGTAAAGTTTTTGAAAGCAGTGTATTCACTGTGAATTTGTCTTCACTCTTATATTTAACATGTACGAATGTGTGTGTTTGTGTGTATATTTTTCATGTGTGAAAGTATTGATGTCTGTAATAAGTAATGACATCTAATTAAATTTAATACTAACGGTAGCTACTATATGTCTTTTAATTTTAAAAATTAATTTTTTGTGTTACTGATATGGTAATTAATTAATTCAACCACAAATAAAATAAAATGCAAGTAGTTAGTTTCTGACGTTTTTAATTTGTCTGTGGCATGTAACCTGATTTAAGGAAAGCCATATTTAACAGATCCTCATCACAGCTGCTTTTCTTTTCGTAAAGCATTCTCATTCCAAAAAGCACCACTGGCCAATGGTAATTTTATTTCAGCACATCTTTTGCATATTGTAGCTCCACAAAGTGGAGGTGGAGTTAGGTGGCATTAATAATTTCCAGTTAAATTCAGTTTCTTTCTTAAGTAGAAAATGATCAGTCAGATCTTCTATAATTAATGCATGTGGGGTTTCTATGTATTTCAGTAGTTGCCGGGTGATTGTTTTTTTTTTCAGCTCGGTGTGCCCGTTAATCTGCATATTCAGGTTATAGTAGCCTAACATTGTAAAGCATAGTGAAAATTTCAGAGATGCCTCACCAAACAAATTCTAAATGTATACAAATTCATCATTTCCGTGCCATATTTAGCTTTTGAAGCAAAACAAGTAATTCTGCCGAAGGGTCCTTCAATGCAGTTCAACTCCAGTGATGCCAGCAGATTATGTAGCTATTGTGTACCCAAAGACTTGATTCCTGAACCTTGTAACTTATTCCATCACAAATGAGAGCTAAATTGTAGTACAAATTGGTCATTTGGCTCACATTTATGGTATAAAAATTAGAAATAAATGAAACTCTCTTGGGTGGTTTTATTTGTTCAGAATGCAGAATAAGTGATTCATAAGTAAATAGGCAAAGGTAAAATGTGCCTACAGATAGCATTTTGTTTACTAGAGTATTATAGATTTTTGGTTAAAATTTCCTGTTTAATGTTTCAGTATTCCACTTTCACTTGTATCTTATTAGGAAATGTTTTTATGCTACCACATAATGATGCCTTCATCAAATACTATTTGAACACATTATTCATTTTCATGAACGATAACGTACAGAGGCTTCTTTTAAACCCCTTTCCTCCTCTAGATAAACTGTAAGAGATGAATGGATAAGGACTGGTCACTCACGGGCTCAGATTGTCATTTATAGGCGCTACGGGCAGAATATTGAGCCCCCTGCCGGGGCCGGGAATGGAAGCTGGCAGGAGTTGGAAAGAGAAGCTCCACTGACCGGCGTGCAAGTTTCCCATTCCATCCGGTCTCCAGGCCATTATTGCGGAATTGGAATGAGGGTGGCAGTACTACCCACCACACAGTGCGTGCTTCTGACCCACATTTCAACTTATGGCAGGGCTCAGAAGCCCACAGGGAAAATTAGATTAGATTAGAGATACAGCACTGAAACAGGCCCTTCGGCCCACCGAGTCTGTGCCGACCATCAACCACCCATTTATACTAATCCTACACTAATCCCATATTCCTACCAAACATCCCCACCTGTCCCTATATTTCCCTACCACCTACCTATACTAGTGACAATTTATAATGGCCAATTTACCTATCAACCTGCAAGTCTTTTGGCTTGTGGGAGGAAACCGGAGCACCCGGAGAAAACCCACGCAGACACAGGGAGAACTTGCAAACTCCACACAGGCAGTACCCAGAATCGAACCCGGGTCCCTGGAGCTGTGAGGCTGCAGTGCTAACCACTGCGCCACTGTGCCGCCCTATACTTCTTGGAAATATTTTGACGACATCCAGTGATGTAATTTGGCCTGCCACTCAAGCGGTCATTGATGCCTCGATCTGTCTGCTCCATGGCAGCCTTGCTTGCACTTTCCATATCCTTTTCCTTGCCAGTTTTCAGATTGCCTCCCAGTCCTATTGTTCACCTGGTACAATAGCCATCGCCGGGTACTGAAGTTCATGGGCTGCAAATTAATTTCAATATAGATAAGTATGAGGTAACACACTTTGGCAGAAAGAGTAAGGAGGCCAGACTCTGCCTGGATAATTAGAGTTTGAATGGGGTAGAGGGGTAAACAGATCTCGGAGTACAGATACATAAATCACTAAAAGTGATGACACAGGTTAATAAAGCCATTTATAAATTAGCAAACCAAGCATTGGGGTTCATTTCTAGAGGAATGGAATTGAAAAATCAGAAAAAGTTATGTTAAATCTGTATGGAACATTGATTA
Source organism: Heterodontus francisci (assembly GCF_036365525.1). Lineage (NCBI taxonomy): Eukaryota > Metazoa > Chordata > Chondrichthyes > Heterodontiformes > Heterodontidae > Heterodontus > Heterodontus francisci. Next base: position 95,215,767 of record NC_090381.1, on the reverse strand, counting down.
GACCACACTTGGACTACTGTGCACAGTTCTGTTCTCCATAATATAAAAAGGATATAAAGGTACTGGAAAAAGTAGAAAGATTTACTAGAATGATACCAGAACTGAGAGGTTATACCTACCAGGGAAGATTGAACAGGCTGGGGCTCTTTTCCCTAGAAAGTAGAAGGCTGAGGGGTGACCAGATAGAGGTCTTCAAGATTATGAAAGGGTTTGATCGGGTAGATGTAGAGAAGATGTTTCCACTTGTGGGTGAAACAAAAACTAGGGCCATAAGTATAAGATCATCACTAATAAATCCAATAGGGAATTCAGGGGAAACTTCTTTATCCAGACAGAGTGTGGGTAGACTGTTAAAGTCGCTACCACATGGGAGTGGATTGAGGTGAATAGCATAGATGCATTTAAAGGGAAGCTGGATAAGCACATGAGGGAGTAAGGATTGGAAAGATATGTTGATGGGGTTAGATGAAGAAGGGTGTCAGGAGGCTTGTGTGGAGCATACACACCAACATGGATCTCTTGGGCCAAATGGCCTATTTCTGTGCTGCAAATACTACGTATATTCATCAACCTTTCCTTGTCTCCGGCACTGTTTCAATCCCATTCAAAACATAAGATCACCACTTTATTAAAATCCCAGCCCGGACCTCTTTATTGTTGTACAGTCTCCAATTACGTGCTTACCCTTATCACCACTCCCTGTTCTGCTTACATATTGTAAAGAGACTGTCCTGGTCAGTTTTATTTTGTATGTCTGGGGTGGATGAAGGGAAGGCAGCTCTACCTACCCAGTCTAGAAAGGAAAGTAAATTACTTTTGACAAGACAAGGCTGCCCGCTCATAACACTCAGGTGAAGGCTTTTCATAAGTCAAGAAAAAGTTAAATTACTCTTCTCAAGCAACAACTTGTATCTTCAAGAAATTTTCAAATATGCTTCAAGTACGAACAATACTGTAAGCATGGTAACAAATCAGGCAAACTTCTAACTAATTTCCTAAACATTTGCAAGCAAGAGCTCACCCCGTCAATCTAAACCAGTGAGAGTGCTGTCACTGATGACCCTAAGAGCGGTAGATCCCAGAATTCTTCATATTGCAGAAAGGCTGTACAAATCCACAGCAACACTGAAGACGTACATATACAATTGACATACAAAATGAAACTGACTAGGGCAGTATCCTTACAGTAGGTAACCCTCAACCTAAATAGATGGAATAAACAACGTAGGCTCCCCCATTCTCTCGGTAAAGTAACTTTAGCACATCAAGCCTTGGAGATTGGTCAAGTACATTCCTAAATGAGTAGCTAGCAGAACTCCTTTTTTAAATAACCAGAGTGCCCTTCTCCACTGCACAAAGCACTCCCAATTTACCGACAACAGCCAGTACATTCCTGAACATAGGGGGGAATGCAAATACCTATAGTTTTAATGGCATTATCAATCCTGTAATTTCCCCATTGCTCCTTCCTTTACTGTATTGCAACTGCCTAGTTTTGCACATTTAAAATCAGGAGCTCACAATACAGGAAATTGTAGGTGGCAAGACCCAAATATCATGTCACTGTGGCTGAGCATTCCTGAGATTGGTCCTCAAACAATGCCTTGAGGTTGTAGTTCTCAATGAAAGGCAATGAGAAAAATTGTTGTGTGCCATGAAAACAATTATATGACAATACAATAACAAAATTGATTGCACCTTAAAACGGTTTTGGAAAAAATGGTGTTACACTTACAGCTGTTAAGACTGAAATTGAAGTTTTATCTCTTTTAATTTTAGACATTTTGTTTCCCTTTGCATTTCTTCTCTGTCACATTTAAACCCATCCTGAGGCATCTCAGTTGCTTACGCAATACTGTAGTCTTCCTTGTATGAAAACCCTAATAATGATCGGTTTCTTTTTTTTTGTAGTGTACACCTGTTCCAGACACACCATGAAGTGATGCATGTTTTATTTTCCATCTGTTTTTCTCCCTGGATGATTGCTGAAATTAAATCAACCTGATACAAACTGTCATTTATGTTTTAGCCAGTCACCAGTTTACTATATCCTAATAATGAAGCTGACTAACACCTTTTCTTCCTTGAATAGAAATTTATTAAGTATTAATATCTGTGAAGATGGAACCTTACTTCATTATGGTGATGCACTAACTGCACTGAGGGGTTGCACTCAGCAATTGCCTCATACGTCATTATGACAGTGGCAATTCAGCAAACCTGTGGGGCATTAGCAATGCAAATAAGATTTCAGTATTCTTTCTGTTAATGCTCGTAACATAATTTCATGTCATAGCTTTATTTTCTATTTTTAAATCTTTTTCTTTTAAAAAAAAATGTGGGAAACTACATGGAGCATTTTCCCTCCTGGGTGGCTTAATGCTAGGTGTCGCCATTTTATTGCCTTATTTCATTCATAAGATTACACTGTCATTGGCCAAGAAAGCCAGAGCTCATTCCTTTTGGCAGATGAATGGTTTTCCTAGCACCTAGCAACTATGCAGCCCATCCAACTTAATGTGCAAGGATTTGTTGCTAGATCTGCTTACTAAAGCAACTCATTTCTTTCACTAAGAAAGCAGCTCCTGCTTAAAGAGACAGCCCTATTTTGTCGTATGTAGCAATGTCAGAATATTGAAACGAGATCACTTTCTCTCGCAGTGTAGCAGGTTCATGTTTTCACACAGTATTTTAGTAAATGTTAATAAAAAATAAATATCATTTACCCACTTAAGAGATTGTTTTGAATCCATATATGCATTGGGTTTTTTTTCATTGATCGCCTCAGTTCCTGGCGATAGGATGTATTTTTTGCCCCAGTCATACTGTGCTCTTTATGATACTGGAGAGCTCATACTCCATTGCCTTGCGATCTGATATATTTATCACCCAAGAAGGTCATCAGATTGAAAAGCTGAGCAATGATGTGTATGATGGCTTGCTTTTGCAGAAGCTGAGGTGGTGCTTACTTTATTAGCGTGTCCACCATAGCTGTGACTGCAGAGTTTTTTGGCTGTATGATTTGCAAACTACCTAATCAAATTGATTGTGATTTCACTGTGTTCTCTCTGTGTTTTCTTGTCACCTTCTGTAAGTGCCTATTGCCATATCTTCATTTCAATCACTTGCATTGTAATCTAAGAGTTATCTCTCTTATGTACCAGTGTATGTGTACATAAAATCAACTTTCCTCCTCATCTTGTGTATCAAGTAAGATTATTATTTGTGTGCATTATATGTGCAACTGACCAATTTTGAGAGAGTTGGAAAGAGATGACAGTGGTGATTCTAATGTGCCCTATCATAACTTGATACTGCTTTAATTTATCTTTTTCACAAATGTCTATTGTGGACTGAAAATGAACCACAGTGTTATATTAAAAGCAAATGAGGTAAAGCCTGGCTCGGGTATAAAATTAAAACCCAACCTGACAGCAGCCAACCCGAACCTGACCCGGGCCCAAGTCCTTTAATTTTTTTAAATGCCCGAGCCCGACACACGTAGTTGGGTTCGGGTCGGGTAGCCAGGCTTTACTGCAGAGTGCGGAGTCTGGACTGCACATTTCCCGCCTTGACGTCCTGAATGTTCAATTGAAGATTATTTCCTGGAGCAAGGCAGCACTGCCCATGTCCAGCCCGACCCGAGCCCGAACGCTGGACCCGAAAGAGAAACCCGACCTGACCCGAACCCGACACGTCGTTGGGTCTGGTCGGGTTCGGGTCGAGGAGCCACGCTTTAAAATGAGGGGAGAAAAGCAATTTGCTTTGTTAATGTACCAAGTTTTGTATCAATTCTCATTGGAAAGGTAAATTAATGATAGTTTTAGTTACAAAGAGTGATGCTGACAATTTTATTAAATTTCAATTTGCTTTTAAATAATGCAGTTGTATAGCAAAGAATAACACAAATTATTGCTTTAATTTTTCCATAGAATGTGATTAACACTTTTGTTTTATTTGTACTGCCAAGAAAAGATGATGAAAAAATTGTAGGTTAAAAACTCTTATAACGTAGCAGATCAGGAGAAGGCTCAATAATAGAAAGGTCTCTAATAGCAAAGGAGGTGGTAAAATAATGTGTGCTACAAACTCAAATCCTTTCCATTTGTAAAGTCAAGATAATGAATTATTTAGACATGCAGCAGAGGTGAAATAGGATGACATTCTATTACAGAAAAGTAAAAGCTTAAGTGTGTTCAGTGAGACTGTTTAGAAAAGTGAATAGCACAATATTATAATGGGAGGCAGGTCAGAATGTAGTTAATATTCTCATTGTTTCTGCAGGCACACCTAAGAACAATGAATTCTTCTTTCTCAATTATGATATACCTGTCAGTGGTTTCAATTTTGTTTTTGTAGGAGATCCAAATTTTGACCTTAATGTGCCTAACGAGCCCTGATTTTATATTTGCATTCTATATTGTGTACAAATATGCTTATAAAACTTCTTCAAGGCAGAAAACAACCAGACACTTCCTCCTTAACTTCAGAGTACTTGTTATTCCATATTTGGTGCTATTACGTATGTGCTAACATTCCCTGAAGAAAAATCAGAAGGTGTATATAAAGTTAGGTTGCCTTGGCAGCCAAGGCCCTTTTATCTTGAGTGTAATTGTTCAGACAGTGTGATCTGATCTCACCATTTGAAGTTAACAAAGAAAATCAACTAATTGCACCCCTGTTTGCTATTGCACAAAAGTGGATCTGTTTCTCTTTGTGGGAAACAATGTGGGAGTAAGGTTCTTTATAAATTGTGGGCCTTGACGTAAATTACTTGTCAGTTTGTTCGTTCCGTTTTGTGCAGCTAAAGCCTGTGAAGTGCGTTGGCACATTTGCTTATAACCTGACATGCATATATAAAGAATCCATCAGTGCCAATGGAGGTGGGGGAAAAAATCAGTGCTTTTTAACTGTTTGTTTATTTCAAATGTGCATACTTTTATTTTATTTACTGTATACCATAACTGTGGTGAATACTGTTGTTATTTAGTAACTTACGTAATTGAGTTAGCTTCTTAAAAATATCCATTAGGAAATTGTGACAGCAATATGATAGAATTCTGCACCAAGTTTGAAAGAGATATAGTTAATTCTGAAACTAGGGTCTTAAATATGAACAAAGGAAACTATGAAGGTATGAGGGGCAAGTTGGCTATGGTGGATTGGGAAACTACGTTAAAAATTTGACAGTAGATGGGCAATGGCTAGTATTTAAAGAAGTATTACACGGTTTGCAGAGAGTAGGAGTAAATGGGTCATTCTTAGGACGGCAGGCTGTTAATAGTGGGGTACTGCAAGGATCAGTGCTTGGGCCCCAGCTGTTCACACTCTATATCAATGATTTGGATGTGAGGACCAAATGTAATATTTCCAAATTTGCTGATGACACAAAACTAAGTGGGAATGTAAGTTGTGAGGAGGATGCAAGGCAATTTGGACAGGCTAAGTGAATGGGCAAGATCATGGCAGATGGAATATAATGTGAATAAGTGTGAAGTGATCCACTTTGGTGGAAAAAACAGAAAGGCAGAGTATTGCTTGAATGGAGAGAGATTGGGAAGTGTTGATGTCCAAAGGGACCTGGGTGTCCTTGTTCATGAGTCACTGCAGGTGCAGCAAGCAATTAGGAAGGCAAATGTTATGTCGGACTTCATCATAAGGGGATTTGAGTACAGGAGTAACAATGTCTTGCTACAATTGTATAGCGCCTTGGGGGAGACCGCACCTGGAGTATTGTGTACAGTTTTGCTCTCCTTAACTAAGGAAGGATATACTTGCCATAGAAGGAGTGCAACAAAGGTTCAGCAGACTGGTCCCTGGGATGGCAGGATTGTCCTTTGAGGAGAGACTGAGGAGATTGCATCTATGTTCTCTAGAGTTTAGAAGAATGAGAGGTGATCTCATTGAGGCGTACAAAATACTTGCAGTGTAGATGCAGGAAGGATGTTTCCCCTGGCTGGTGAGTCTAGAACCAGGGGACACAGTGTCAGAATAAGAGGTAGGCCGTTTAGGACTGAGATGAGGAGGAATTTCTTCACTCAGAGGGTGGTGAATCTTTGGAATTCTCTACCCCAGAGAGCTGTGGAAGCTCAGTCATTGAGTATATTCAAGACCGAGATCAATAGATTTCTGGATACTAATGACATCAAGGGATATGGGGATTGTGGGGAAAAATAGCGTAGAGGTAGGTGATCAGCCATGATCGTATTGAATGGTGGAGGAGGATCAATGGGCTGAATGGCCTACTCCTGCTCCTAGTTCCTATGATCCTATGAATTCAAGTGTTTGGCAAAAGAAGAAATGTAACAGTGGGTAGAAATGTAACAGTGGTTTAATGGACATGAAACAAAAGTACAGGTTTTGGAAAATAGCAAGGATGACAAAATCTTCAAGAAAACCAAGACAGGTTAGCAGAATGGGCAGACTGGTGACAGGTCTAACAATGCAGACAAAATATGAGGTAATGCATTTTAAGGAAAAGCTGCTTTAATGTACTGCCTTTCACATTCTCAGATCATTCCAAGTGCTTCACAGCCAATGAAATACTTTTGAAGAGTAGTTACTATTGTTTTGTAGGCAAATGTAGTCGTCAGTTTCCTCACTGCGGTCCCAAAAACAGTACTGGAGAGGAATGAGCAGTTAATCTGTTTTGGTGCAGTTAATTGAGAAGTGCACAGCAGGAAGAACTAAAATAGTGCCATGGGATCTTTTACATCTGTCTGACCAGGGCTTCAGTTTCATATCAAATCTGAAAGAAGGCACCTCTGACAATGCAGCACTCCCCAAGTGCTGCACTGAAATGTCAGCTGAAACAAGGAATAGAAATATACATTCAATAGGGAAAATAGATGAAAGTGTGCAACTAAATATTTCCTTGAAGATATGAGTGCAGGTAGGTAATGCTAATAAAACGGGTGTTTTAGGTGTTATAAATACGTGAAAAAGTAAGGCTTTTGACTTCACCTGTACGCTTTCCCGGTTGCGCACACAAAATAAATTTAAAAAGGACAATATGTAAACTAAGTCTAAAATCTGTTTTTTTCTGTTTTAGCAAAAGAAGCAAAAAAGGAGAAAAGAATGGAAAGGGTCTACGACACTTTTCAATGAAAGTGTGCGAGAAGGTGCAGCGGAAGGGAACAACTTCGTACAATGAAGTGGCTGATGAGTTGGTGGCTGAGTTCAGTAATTCCAATAACCACATGTCTTCAGATTCTGTAAGTGGGATAATTCTTCATACCAGGTCAAATCCCATTTTGATAAATTCAGTTGTTAATCTTTCATAAGATGTTTAACCTTCATACATAGGGACACAGTACCTTAAAGAAATTGGTAACCTTTTATGGGATTTTGGTCAGCTGATCTTCATACATTTATACATGTACATATATAAGCTATCTTATTTTGAGCAGGATCCTGCATTTAGTGCTTTTACTTCTGTTGTCCATATATACTGTGAAAAGCTGGTTTATGATTTCTTGCACTGTAAAACAGTGTGATCTATAATATAAATGTCCCTCGCTAATCCTGTAAATATTTTGCCAATGTATATACAAATTCATATAAGGGTCACATATGCATTTGCGACTCTTCCTTATCCAGTTGCAACCAGAGCATTTCCAGCAATGGCTTCTAGTTCCGCACCTGCAGTTACTTCTGGAGACCCTCAAGGATCTATCCTTTTCTCCCTCCCCTTCCTCATCGACAGGCTGCCTCTTAGCGTTATCATTCAAAGACGTGGCGTCAGGTTGCACATGTACACTGACGACACTCAGTTCTAGCGCTCCACTACCTCTCTTGATCCCTTCACTGTCTCTGTGTTATCAGTCTATTTGTCCGACATCCTGTCATGGATGAGCTGCAATTTCCTCCAGTTAAACATCAGGAAGACCAAAGCCATTATCATCACTCCTTGCCACAAACTCCGTACCCTCATCTCCGATTCCATCCCCCTTGCTGGCTACTGCCTCAGGTTAAAGTCGACTGTTGGTAACCTCAGTGTCCTATTGACCCCATATCCTCTTCATCGCAAAGACTGCCTACCGCCACCTCTGAAACTTCGCCCACTTGTTTCAGCCCATCTACTGCTGAAACCACCATCCATGCTTTTGTCACTTCCAGACTTAACTATTCCAATCCTCTCCTGGCCATCCTCCACAAACTTCAGCTCATCCAGTGACCTGTACACTAAACTGCACTAAGTCCTGCACATGCATCACCCCATACTCGCTGACTTTCTTTGGGTTGTGAACCACCAATACCATGAGTTTAAAATTCTCATCCTGATGTTCAAATTTCTCTACAGTTTCGCCTCTTCCCATTGTTGACCCTCTTCCAGCCCTACAACCCTATCAAAGACCTCTGCAGTCCTAAAATATAAGTGCAAATTGTTGTTGTAACAGGCATTGCAAGAACAGTTGGGTTCACTTCTGTTTATCTCTCACTGTTGAGCTCCTCATCCCTAAAGGCCCAGCTGAGAACAAGAGCTGCCCACGTGGTACGTCACAAAGAGTCCAACCTCTCTGCAACAGAAACACTTCAGCTGAAAACTTGAAGAGCCTTTTGTAGGGATCCTCTGTTTAGTGAAATCGGATTAAAATAATAATGAATTTGATCCACAGATTTCCAATTAAATTGGAGCTTTAGAAAAGCAATTACCATTTATTGATTGAAATGGTAATAACATTGTTAGAAGTTGAAATCTGGGGCATCATAATAACATTTTGTAACGATGACTTTGGAATGGCGAAGAGACATCAGTAGACTTGAAGAAATTTTCATCATTAGATTTGGTTTGTTTTGCACATCCCCTTTCAGCAGGCATATGATCAAAAGAACATTCGACGCCGTGTTTATGATGCACTTAACGTGCTGATGGCTATGAACATAATTTCTAAGGAGAAGAAAGAAATCCGATGGATTGGTCTTCCCACAAACTCTGCTCAGGAATTTCAGAATCTTGAGGTGAGGTTATCATAAATTTTGCTGAAACTTAATCTCGTTTCCACCAGGAATATGACCATATGGTGAGAGTATGCTGGCTGCCTAGCAAGTCAAACCATTAAGAACCTGGATGTTGAATCAGACCAGGCTGAAAATTGATTTAGATTATCCTAGGAAGGCAAATTTTATAGCTCAAGTCTTAATTGACAATTTTTCACCAATTTTCTTTTTTTTTGGTTCAGTTATATTTTTAGTGTCAGCTGTCGCACAGCGGGTAGCACCGTCATCTCTGAGTCAGAAGGTTGTTCGTTCAAGTCCCACTCCAGAGACTTGAAGTACTTACAGAGTGCCGCTCTGTCGGAGGTGCTGCGTTTCAGATGAGACGTTAAACAGAGACCCCATCTACCCTCTCAGGTGGATGTGAAAAATCCCACGGCACTGTTTCGTAGAAGAACAGGGTTAGTTCTCCTAGCCAATATTTATCCCTCAAGCAATATCACTGAAACAGAGGATTTGGGGGAATTGTTATTTTGGGGATCTTGTACAAATGACTGCTGTGTTTCCTATGTTACTTGAGTGACTACACTTCAGAGTGCTTCTGGCAATAAAGTGCTTTGGAACATCCCAAGATCATGAAAGTCTTAATATCAATGCAAGTTCTTTATTTCTTTTTTGTCCTTTGGTGTTTTTTCATCACAGGTTTAAAACACTTCATAACCAGTATAATCTGTTCAGATTCATCACTATCTTGATCCTTTTCCTCAGAACTGTTTTCTTCATGTGTCATTTCAAAGACCCTACCTCTGTGCTCTGGACATTTCAATGCATAATGATACTTAGAGTCATATCTAAAGTATCTATTAACTTGTTCTTGGATATTTCTGGAATTCATTCGCCCATTATCACTGTTTCAATTTTGTCTTCTACTAACATAGTCTGATTTGCTATACATGCTTTCATCACCATTCTGTCTTTAATCCTTCCGTTCCATTGATTCTTGTGTCAGGTGTCTGGAATATTCCGAAATCGAATCTTCTATTCTTTGTGTAACTGCGGAATGCCTCACTTGTTCCATGAAGGCGGAAGGGAATGACTGTTTCCCCAGGAATTTTTTTTTAAGGCAGCAGGCATCTGTTCCAACAGAATCTCCTTCTCCGAGAACTGAGCTCCAGTTCGGACCAGTTGCCTTGTTTGTATGAGATACCTTAGAACAATCTAATAATTTAAACACTAGGACTGATCCAGGGATCCTGAAGTTCAACTTTGTCAGCCTTTTATACAAATATTAGAAAGTTCATGATATACTCGAAATGACCATGCATTTTCCAAAAGTTATTGAATTCTGACCAGGCCTCATAGGCATTTAGCAGGTCATCTTCTAGTAGATTTCATCCATTAATTCTATTAGAGAGTCCAAACCTGCATCCAAGTGGCATCCATCTCAGAAGATACCTTGGGCTGGATTCTATGAGCTCACCGCCAAGATTGGCGACGAGCTCAAAAAATGCCCCCTCAATCTTGAGCACGTCAGCTCATTTAAATAGCCGGGGCGCCCGGCCCCCCTCCCAGTCAATCAAGTTCCAATGCCCCTTTCCCACCCCCACAATAACAATCACATTAACAATTTGCCGTCCCCCAAAAAAAACATTTACCTTTAACATCTGACCTTACACCCACCTCCCGAAACTGTTTGAACAAAGTTTAAAGTACAACCCTTCCCACTATCCCCTATACCCATGACATTTATTTGACTCCGTTTCCCCACCCCCCCCCCCCACCCCCCCGCCCATCCTGCACTGATAAACTTACCTCCTCCCCCCTCGCCACCTGTGTCGGCGCCTTGTTTCCGCGGATGGGGATCTGAATGCACAGGAGTGCTGGCCGCCGTGCCGAAGCGGGCCCTCAAGATCTTGGGTAAGTATATTTAAATTAATTTTATTGATTTAAATATTAAAATTGTCCTGTCGCCCAGCAGTGGGGGAGCCGCGACAGAGCCTCGCCGCTGCCGGGAGGATCGGGCTGGGCCCTGCCGGAATCGAGATCCGTGGTGGACCTCTTCCGGAGCCATCTTCAAGCACCTCCCACCCCACCTTGCCACGGATCATGACGTCGAGCGCTGCTTAAAATCCAGCCCCTTACTTTTGATTTTACTTCATGCAGGAAGTGACATAACAAGGTATAGCCTTTGCACTGTCTTTCATAGAGTAGTAACTCATGTCCATGAGTCAACCTCATTCTTTCGCTGCTCATATGGTTCAAACTCAAGAACGTAGCGTCATTATGGCACAGAAGGAGGCCATTCGGACCATTGAGTCCTTGCTGGCTCTCTAGAGCAATCCCAGCAGTCCAATTCCCACTCGGGTGATGGTAGCTCGATGATTTAAACTTGCTTTTTGCCATTTTCCACAGTGGCCACTAGGATTTTAGTTTCATGTCTTAAAAAAAAATTGTAGTTTGCAACCTTCATCTTTAGGTAAACATCCTCTGCTGCCGTGTTAGAACTCCAATAGCCAGACGGTGAAGGACAGAATAAAAGCAAAATACTGCAGATGCTGCAAATCTGAAATAAAAACCAGAGATGCTGGAAATACTCAGCAGGTCTAGCAGCATCTGTGGAGAGAGAAGCAGAGTTAATGTTTCAGGTCAGTGACCCTTCTTCATAATTGACAAATATTAGAAATGTAAAAGATTTTAAGCAAGTAAAGTGGGGGGTGGGGCAAGAGATAACAAAAGAGAAGGTGTTAAGAGGACAAGGTCACAGAGAATAACTGACCAGAAGGTCATGGAGCAAAGGCAAATGGCATATTAATGGTGTGCTAAAAGACAAAGCGTTAGTACAGAGAGGGTGTGAATAGACTGTAAAGCACTCCAAGCACAAACATTAAAAAAAATTTTAAAACAGGAACAGTGGGTAGGGACAGTAGAAACAAACTAAACACACTAAAAAAACCTAAAATAAAATAACCAAATAAAAAAGACCTAAAATAAAATAACCAAAGAAAGAATAACTAAACATAAAAAGGGGGGGCCCATCATGCTCTGAAATTATTGAACTCAATGTTCAGTCCGGCAGGCTGTAACGTGCCTAATCGGTAAATGAGATGCTGTTCCTCGAGTTTGTGTTGATGTTCGTTGCAACACTGCAGTAATCCCAGGACAGAGATGTGAGGATGTTGAAATGGCCAGCAACCGGAAGCTCGGGGTCATGGTGAAGGATAGAACACTGGAGTCTAGTCTTTATATACTTTATTTACAAGAGACACACATTGCATATATATATATGAGCATAGGTGAGTCGACAATTAATACCCACCACCTGAATGCAATTAACACCAACCACATACATCCCATGCTAGCAATAAACATTTGGCTGCACTGTCTGCTTAATCCAGGCTTGAAACTGTTGGTCAACTTTTGCTAGTTTTTTCTGTGTTGGCATGGACGTATGAAAAGAATAATGTGAGTACACATAAAACTCTGAAACAAATATGAGAAAAAGATTCAGTCAGGAAATACAATAAAAGGAAAATAAAGCAAGAGAAATAAAAAATGAGAAAGCGTGTACTTCACACATTGGATGTCAGTATCTGCCACTACGCTTCACTGAAATCTAGGGATAGCCGACTCCTGAATCCTGTTGATTTTTGGGGATGGGGTTTTATTCCCATACCTAACTCGGCTGTATTTTCCTGTAAGCTTGGGAAAATTGGTACCATCAACACTACTTACCTGCCCCACGCGTACGTTCTAATGCTTTGAGACAAGAATGAGGGTAACTTCAATCCCCATTCAGGCAAGACAGATGAGGCCGCAAAGGGATTTAATCCAGGATGAGTTGAAGCTTGAGAAGCTAGTAAGGAGACCCTTAGGAAAAGTCAGGACTGGATGTGAGAAAGGCCTGAATGAGGGTCTCTGGCAGTAAGGTAGTGATGAACAAAAGCAATCTATCAATTTCACAGTCTGGAGACATTGAAACAAATTGTGTTGTTTCTGCTACTGTCCTTGGTGAGATTGACTAACTTGGCACAGAAGAGTAATTGAAGCTGGGGCACTGAAGTTTGACCAGTTTGCACAGGCGCAAGGCATGTGTAGCTTTAAATTATTTTTTTTTTCTTTGTTTAGCTTTTTTCCTCCCTTTCAGTGCAAAGCATGAACTCGCATTGTAATACACCACTGAAAAAAATGGCTAATTAAGTAGCCATATGGAGGCCTGCTCCTGGATAAGCATACTGTACTTAAAAACAGCAAGTTGTGTTCAAGAAATTCTTACAAATACTTTACAAGTACACTTCGAAAGGGTACATTTGCAATGTGTCTTGGAAATTGTTAATTACCATCTTAACAAGTTGGTTCTCGGTTCTGCTATGTACATGTTAGACATCTGCAGCACAGCTCTACTACACCAACTGGTGTGGGAGGGTATCTGTAGCTGGCAAATAAAAAAGAGCAGTGAGGAAAAATTTAAACTGGATTCTGAATAGGCATCAGTAGACATAAATAAGACAGGAAAATTCGTATCAAAAGTCTGAAGTATAGCAATTGTCATTGAGATATGTTGGCCGCATCAGTTCTCATGTTCTTTTATAGAACTAATTGAAAAGGAGGACCCAGCAGAGTTGTTAAACTCTACTGCAGTATGGATTAATTGTATGTTGTACTTTTTGTTGTATATTCCATTAATTCAAATCCTGGTTATCTAATGGAAAAGTTTCAGTTGTTGAGGACAGTTAAGAATACTATCCTGAATGTAGCAGTAAATGGAATATCTGTGTTAATGATGAGTAAACAAATCATGGCAAAACCCTTAAGTCAACAGCGCTGCTATTTTTAAATCGTGAATCAATAATTGCAGGTTAGAGTACATTTTAAAATCTCGGTTGAGCAGAATAATTCAAAGGAAATGTAAGATTCTTGCAGCCAGCAGCTATTTCATGTACTTCCAACTAAACCTATATAATCTCTTAGATGTTCAAAAATAAATTTTAAGAATTACTGTGTGAAATCTGGATCCAGAAGGATTTGTTCAGTTACATTGATATGAAGTTTATTTCACCCATATATTACTGCTCATAAATTCACTCACTTTGAAATATTAATGAGACACTTTGTTTGCGTTGTACTAACAAGTTTGCTCCCTCGGTATGTTATTGAAATAGTGAAGGCAGAAAATGGTGCAATACTTACAGAAGATAAGAATTCTCATTCTCTGAAATATAGTCAGTTTTACACAGTGGATTCCCACCCTCCTCCTCCTCTCAAATCTAATATCGATAAAGGGAGCCCCAAGCCACGCCCCCCCCAATTTGTATGGACATCTAGTTTAAAACAATCATCTGGAAGTCAGCTAATCCTATTTTGGAGACCGCCATCTGCACTACATTTGTAAGGCTAATGTGGGCCATATAAGTGGGATGTAATTCCTCAAATCCTTTCAATTTCTAAAGCTAACATCAGAATATTACTGGAATGAAATGCTCCCAAGGACATTCTCTGCTGGAACAGAATGTCATCACATACCTCAAATTTTTGACTGTAGGTCTTCGGTTGCCACGTTGTTTTGACATTGGAGTCCCATTCAGAGGAAGTAATGGTCCCGTTGTCTTTTATGTCACTTCAGTCATTTGGAATACACAAGTAGTAACGGGGAGGGAAACCATTATGCACTCATCATCTTGTGAAAGGTGACTAATGTTAATTGTATATCAATTGTTTTTATTTATATACAGGTGGAGGGCATTAATTTAGGTATCACTTGAGCACATATAAAGAGACACTTACTGAAACTGGTGTGGTTGAGTTAGGAGGCGTATGCTTGTAATGTTTCACTCTGTAAATAAATGTTAGACCGAGTAAAGATTGGCTCCAGTACTATCCTTCACTAACTGGATTTCTGGAATAGAATATGGTAGCAGAAGATGGCTGCCTGAAGGTGAAGGTTGGAAACTAAGAAAAAAAAAATTCAGACAGAAGGCTACAATCCAAAAAATGTGAAAAATGGCAGAAAGCAAGTGTAAGTTGTTAGGGTATGATTACCCTCAAATGTTCTCATATGGCCAGTGGAAGAATGAAGTGGCTATGTGGACATGGGTTACGTTCTTAACAAAGAGAAAACAAGGTATGGCCTTGGCATTGTCGCTTCCTACCAGAAGTAAAATCAGAAATAACGTATTTTGTTTGGATTATTTGTAACGTATAACGTATTATTTGGATGCCTGTCAGTTGGGTAGTAATGAAGGTTTGGATCTTCAGTTCGAGTTCTTGGATGAAATTTACAGGATGATGATCTGTTAAATGCCTATGAGGCATAGTCTGATAGATTTTGAAAAACAAATGGTTATTCATGGAGGAATATATCATGGACTTTAACAGACTGTATAAAAGATTGAGGAAGTACAATTTAGAGATTCCTGGTTTAGTGCTAGCATTTATAGTGCTGGATTGTGCTAAGGTGTTACATATGGACAGGCTCTTAGTTCTAACTGATGTTTGGTTCTCAGGGAGAGATGTATCAGATGTCTGCAGTCTTGAAAAAATTCCTGGGGAAGCAGTCATTTCCTACAACAAAAACAGAAAATGCTGGAAATACTCAGCAGGTCAGGCAGCATCTGATCTGCCTGACCTGCTGAGTATTTCCAGCATTTTCTGTTTTTGTTTCAGATTTCTAGCATCCGCAGTACTTTCCTTTTGTATTGGTCATTTCCTGTAGTCTTGGTGAAAGAAAAGGGAGATTCCACAGTGACACAAAGAATATAGGACTTGATGATTGCCGGATTTCAAAATGGTCCAGATACTGGACGCAGGCACCAGTACAATGGAAGAGTTACAGACAGGCGGAATTAGGATAAAAGCACCCTTAGCAGATTGGCTGTTACAGCTGAAGACAGAATTGGAACAGTAATAATAGAGGAATAAATTCCAGGAATGCCCAAGGAACAGTTAATCGTTGCTTCAGGTGAGACACAAAGCATGATTATGCCCAAAGCGGAGAAGCAGGATCCTTGAAATGACACATGACAGAGAATTCTAAGGGAGAAGATGAAGTTAATGATGAATCTGAACAAATTGTACTAGTCACAAAGAACTTGCGTCCTGTGATGATTGTGTTTGTCGCAGACCCGTTCAGCTGTGCTGTGCTAGATAATGCTTGCACCTCTACAGTATGCAGAACAGATTGGCTAAAATGTTATCTAAATTCACTCAATAGTGAGGATCGACACAAGATTAAGGAATATAAAAGCACTACTTGCTTTACGTTTGATGATGAGGTCATTAAGAGAGTTGTAATTCCATGTAAAATAGCTGTTTTATCAGTACGGATGTATTCTCTAGTGAGATATCTTTGCTGTTGAGTAAATCTTCTATGAAAAAAGCACAAATGAAAGTTGATGTGGTGCATGATATGGCAATTGTTTTTGGAAAGTCAGTGGATCTACAGTTTACCCAATCAGAACATTATTGTATCCCCTTAACAAATCCTGATGTTTCTCAGCAGAGTGTTAGACGAGCATTAATGGTATCAGGTGATAAGAATCAGAGAACAAAAGCAAATTGTCTTAAAGTTACATAGACAATTTGATCACCCTACTTATCCAAGATTAAAAACCCTGCTAAAGAATGCAGGTATGGTTGATGAATATACAAGACTAATGGAAGGGACAGTGAGAAGTGTGAAATCTGTCAAAAGTATCGGAGGATGCAGCCACATCCTATTCTAAGTCTTCGATTGGCACGTGACTTTAACAAACTAGTTGCCATGGATCTAAAGGTATGGGACAAAGACAGGAATATTTTCATTCTACATTTTATAGACCTGGCAATCTGATTTAATCTTTCTACAATAATACAGAGTAAAGACAAAAGGGCGTTTATAGATAAAATCATGGAAAAATGGATAGGGACCACACTTGGGGCACCTGCTAAATTTCTGACTGATAATGAAGGGGAATTTGCCAATGATGAGTTCAGAGACATGTGTGAAAACATGATCATTATGGTGAATACGACAGCGGAATGTCCTTTTAGCAATGGACTCAGTGAAAGGAATCATGCGGTGATCAATGAAATACTGCATAAAACCTTAGTTGATCAACCAAACTGCAAGTTGGCAACTGCTCTGGCATTGGCAGGTCATGCATAGAATTCATTTTAGATCATTGGAGGGTATAGTCCCTATCAATTGATCTGTGGACGAAATCCCAAGCTACCTTCTGTGCTGTGTGATTATTCTCCTGCTCAATAACATTACAATCGCTGAATCCCCCACTATCAACATCCTGGGGGTTACCATTGACCAGAAACTGAACTGGACCAGCCATATAAATACCGTGGCTACAAGAGCAGGTCAGAGGCTAGGAATCCTGCGGCGAGTAACTCACCACCTGACTCCCCAAAGCCTGACCCCATCTATAAGGCACAAGTCAGGAGTGTGATGGAATACTCTCCACTTGCCTGGAAAGGTGCAGCTCCAACAACACTCGAGAAGCTCGACACCATCCAGGACAAAGCAACCCGCTTGATTGGCACCCCATCCACAAACATTCACTCCCTCCACCACCAACGCACAGTGGCAGCAGTGTGTACATCTACAAGATGCACTGCAGCAATGCACCAAGGCTCCTTAGACAGCACCTTCCAAACCCGCGACCTCTACCACCTAGAAGGACAAGGGCAGCAGATGCGTGGCAACACCACCACCTGCAGGTTCCCCTCCAAGCCACACACCATCCTGATTTGGAACAGTATCGCAGTTCCTTCACTGTTGCTGGATCAAAATCGTGGAACTCCCTTCCTAATAGCACTGTGGGTGTACCTACCCCACATGGACTGCAGCGGTTCAAGAAGGCAGCCCACCACCACCTTCTCATGGGCAATTAGGCATGAGCAATAAATGCTGGCCTAACCAGCGACGCCCACATCCGATGAAATGAATTTTAAAAATTTGTTCAATTTTTTCTGCATATTTGAATGCTTTACGTGCAGGGAGACGGGTTTTCTTCAAGGCTGAGGTCTCGGAGAAACTTCAGAGAACTCTGAGGCATTGTATAAGACTATCTGAGACAGAACCTATTTCAGGAGAGTTGGTATTATAAAAGAGAGGATCATTGGGAATAGAAAGGCCCTGTTCACGATGGTAAGACAGTAGTTATCAAAGATGGCAGTCAAACTGTTAGGGTTCATTCTCACGGTTAATCTGGATTAATCACAAAATCTCAGTCTCTGAGCAGCTGATAGAAGTAAATGAGGTGCCTTGTTGATCATGTTTTATGATGAAGGTCCTGAGGAACAGATACGGTAGATCAAAGTCTCGATAGTGGTAATGTCATTGACCATGACGCACAGGACAGAGCTATCACATCCAAAGGCAATTGCCCAGAGTGGGTACTTGGGTGACGTATGTTCCAGAAGGGTCTAATGAATGGAGGGATGCGATAATTGTAGGACATGCAGGAAAATTGCTGGCAAGTTTAAATATTGGTTGAATGTTCAGGATGATGACCAAGAAGCAAAGTCCACAGACTGGCAGAATGGGGTGAAAGAGTGGAGAGTAAGAAAGCACAGTGCACGTTCTGGGTCTGGAAGTGACTCTTACATCAGAAAATGATCAATTTCTGGAGAAAGAGCTTCTGATAGTGTGAGAGGGAGATCTCATAGCAGTAGTCCCGACAGACATCAAAGTGCAAGTAGAGGCTATAGCTTGAATAGATAACACAATGAAATGAAGGGTATGGAACAGTCTTGGAACAGAACTAGAAGGAGAAGTCTTCATGATCGTGAAGTTTTAGTGGCTGCCAACAAACGTGAGGATAAACTAATGAGAGGCAAAACAAAAGGAATTAGACAGTTGGAGAGAGTTTGGAGTTTATTCTCATGCACCAGATAAGGGGCAGCCTTGTCACAGATAGATTTGTACAGAAAAAGTCCTTCCAGATGGGACTTATAAGGCTAAAGCGAGGTTAGTTGTGAGGGGTTTTGAAAAGTGAATGCATGATACAGATGTTAGAGTGGACTTTCCCACAGCTGGAAAAGTAATCTTGAAAATCTTTTTAGCTCTTTTGGCCACATTATTATGGGAGTATAGATCAATCGGCATATAAGACACATTTCTCTAGGGTGATACTGTTCAGAGAGAAATGTTTCTGAAAAGGCAGCAGATTCAGAAGGGAAACTATAGAAACTAAACAAATACGTCTATGGCCTGACTGATGCTTCCAGGATGAGGTATTTCTCGGTGAGATCTGTTTTTCTGAAAATATGTTGTGCTCAACTAAAAGAAGATCCTGCCATATTTTATTGGTATCATAAAGGGAAACTTTCAGGCATCTTCATGATGCATGTTGATGATTTCTTATAGGGTGCTACTGTGGAATTTGAGAAATGTGTTATTAAGATTAGAGCAGAGTTTAAGATTTTGAGTCAGGCTTCTGGTGCTTTTAGATCTATATATGTATAGGTTTAGCTATTAAGCAGAGTAGGTCTGGAATACCTTTAAATCAACAATCCTATTTAGAGAGTGTTATTCTCACCCCAGTTAATCGTGCTAGTTCATCACAGAAAGATGATATATCTAAAGAAGAGACAGAGCAATTGCGTAGCTTGATTGGTTAGTTGAACTGCTTGTGCACTCAGACCAGATGCTAGTTTTGATATGTTGGAATTAATCACTACGATGAAACGCCTAACAGTCGAGAATGTTTTAAGGGCAGATAAAATATTGAAAAAATTAAATCTGGAGAAATGCGTACTTAAGTTCCCATCATAAATGACCCAAAAACATGAAACTTGTCAATTTAGTGATGCTTCACATTCTAATCTTCCTGATGGATTTTCGAGTGCAGTTGTTTTCATAATATTTCTGATGCGTAAAATGAGAAATGTTGTCCTTTAGTTTGGGAAGCTAAGAAAACAAAAAGGATTGTTGAAAGTACTTCAGCTGCTGAAACACTGGCTCACGTGGAGGCAGTGGATATGGGATTCTATTTATAAAATATTTTAAGTGAGATTCTATATAAGGGACATACTGAAGATAGTATACCCATTGAATGTTATGTAGATAATGGTTCATTGTGGGATATTGTACACTCTACAAAAAGTGTGATAAAAGGTTACAAACTGACCTAGCTGGCTTGAAACAAAGCTGTAGAGAAAGGACATCTCTAAAATTAAATGGGTTGATGCAGGTCATCATCTGTCTTTTTACAAAAAGAAATGCTTGGGGTCCTAGGGAAGGGAGATCTCAATGTAATGTTTTGTGCAGAATATGGATGTTTCTTTTATTTATTTTAAAATTTTGGTTGTGCATATTAACTCTTACATTTTATTTCAAGAGAAAAAAGGGACTCTGTTAATTGTATATCAATTGAGTTTAATTATGCAGGTGGAGGGCATTAATTGTGGTTTCATTTGAGCACGTATAAAGAGACACTTACTGAAACTATCCTGTGGTTGAGTTAGGAGGTGTATGCTTGTAATGTTTCGGTCTGTAAGTAAATGTTAGACTGAGTAAAGATTGGCTCCAGAACTATCCTTCATCAAGTGTCATTCTGGAATATAACAACCAGACTTGGACATAGAACATTGTATTTCAGTATCAACACAAAGCATTTTTAATTCATCACAAGGAAGCTGATCTTATTTAGAGGCTACCATCGGCAAAAGATTGCCAAGTCTCGTTTCTCATTGCCGATTGATTGGACTGTAAGCCATGTCATGCAGACCCCCACCTGCCAAGAATGAGGCAGATTAATTTTGTCTTATGAACATTGATTTTAAACTGTTGCTGGAGTGAATAAATGACTTGTTAAAGAGATAACCAGACATTTGGGCTGGAAGGATATTTGCATACAAAGAGACGCTGCTTGTGGAGACAAAGGACTATTCCCTGCTCCAATTAACCCAAATGGATGTTGCTCACCAGACATTGAAGGCATAAGGAAGCACATTCCAGGGCCTGCTAAGACAATACAATCCACAAACGCAGAAGTGGTTAAGCCAGTTAGTCACGTGACTGACCTGCTGGCAAACCTGGGCTTTTATTTGTGCCACACAGAAAAGAATTCGGAACATTTTGCAACTGAAGCTGGAGCAAGGAAACCTCTCTCCAGGCTGTCTCTCTCACCTTCTCCCAAGCCATCGGACCCACGGAAGACAGGTACACCACAAGAAAGATTTCCGTGGAGAGAAACACGGAGTTTTGAACAATTTTTTGTGGCCCTGCTTTTAGTGGAAAAAAAAAACAAGAGAGAAAAGACTCCGACATCGAAACAAGCTGAAGCATGAACTAGGCCCCAATGAATAGCAGGACTTAGCAGCAACCAAAGACTCCACATTGAACTCAAAGGACAGGAAATAAATAACAGATATTGTCTCAAACTTTTCCCCTTTTTTCTTTTCTACCTTTTCTGTCTCTATTTGCGTGTGTGTTTATTGCATACGCGTGGTCGTGTCGCATATTTGTAGTTGTTAACTGGGTTAGAGTTCTACCTTTCTTGTTTAAATCTAAGGAAATTTGTCTGACTTCTTTGCCTCACAATTGGAACAATGAACAAGGATTCACTGAGGGGGAGCTAAAACACGGTGTTTTAAAATTAAACAGTGTTACGGTTAAACCAGGCACAGGCTGAGCGGGAACCCGCTAGACCCCTTCTCACCTGGTCGCAACAGCCAGATCAAGAATACTTAGAGAACTCCCTCTAACTTGCCTCAGACTATGCTATATGTCTAATTTCTGAATAGCAATGCTTATTGCACTGGGACCACATTACAGTTTCTTGCAGCAGCCTCGCCAACTAAAATTGTCCAACTAGTGACGAGCTTCAGGCACTTCTGTGCCTACTGGGACTGGCTGAGTATGCCAAAGCCATTTCCCTTAATGCTCATACATCTGAACTAAATTCACACTGCGGCTAATGGTATAATAGTGAGGTGATCTAAACCAGGGGTTCTCAAACATTTTGCTTCTGAGGCTCCCCTCTTGTTTTATAAAAGTTCCCTGTAACACAAAAGAAGTATTATTTTCTGTATAAAAAATAGTTGTACACTTAAATCTATATTATTTTTGTTTTACTTAATGTGAAACTTGTTGCTGGTGTTTTTTTTCAGATTGCTCCATGACCTCACCCCTCCCTGTATCTATAACCTCCTCCAGCCCTACAACCATCCAGGATCTCTGCACCTGTCAAATTCTGGCCTCTTGGGCATTCCAGATTCTTATTGCTCCACCATTCACATTCATGTCTTTAGCTAGCTACTGCCAAAGCTCTGGAATTCCCTCCTGAACCTCTTTTTCTCTCTACCTCTGTCCTTTAAGACTCCTTAAAACCTACCTTTTCAATTAATCATTTGGTTACCTGTGCTAATATCTCTTTATGTGGCTCAGCATCAAATAATGTTTTATAATGCTCATTTAAAGTGCTTATGGATGAATTACTATTGCTGGAATTTTACGCTGCCCCCGCCAGTGGCGGGGGAGGGGGCATAAGATGGAGCGGGAGGCTCGGGGGCCCCTTCCCGACGAGCTTAACGGCCACATAAGGGCCTCCGCCCACCGCCATGGAGATTTTACCCGTGGCTGACCGGGCAGCCAGACCCGAGAAAGCCACCTGACAAAAGCAGATGGCCTGGTGGGGGTTGAGGGGGGCGCCCATGATTGGGCACCCTGTGCCCGACGAAGGGCTGCCCCTGCTACCCCAACACCCCTCCCCCGGCCCCCCAAATGACCACCCTTGCCTCACGGGGGCCCAACCGATCACCCCCGGCAAGGCAACAAAATCTTACCTTGGTTCCAGGGCTCCCCGACATCTTAGTCTTGAGGCTGGGCTACAGTCCCAGTGCTGCTGGCACTAAGAGTTGCTGGTCCACTGATTGGCTGGCAGCTCTATTAGGTGGGACTTCCTGCTTCAAGTGGGTGGATGTCCTGCCACAGAACAATTAAAGGCTGGGGAACCGCAAAATGCAGGTCGGATCCCCAGGCCAGCGGAATCAGGTTCACTTTTCAGTCGGTGGACGGCTCCCATCTGCCAAGGGTAAAATCCCAGCCTATGTCAACAGCGCTATATAACTGCAAGCTGCTGCTGTTGAGGCTGCAGGCATTCACAGGATTCTGCATTCAGTGTGGGAGAAGATTAACTTGGTACGATAGCAAAACCGCCCCAAAATAGTCAAAACACTTGGTCTAAATCTGTTGTAAATTATTCAGTCAGTAGTATCATAGGTTACCTTTTTGAAGAGTTTTGTGAAAAATGTCACTGAACTGACCGACAATATCACTGGTCACCTTCAGAAATGTCAGCCTGTCTTTTTGCTCCATCTGTTTCTGCAACTTTGAAGCTTTATCCTCAATAGAATTTAAATTCTCTTCAATTTCTTGAAGATTTTCTTCTGTTGTTCTTAGAATCTTCCCCTCTTGTTCCGAGATCTTGGATTAAACGCTGGCGCTGTTTCTCGGTCAGAATCTGGTGACTCTGAGTGACAAGCAATCCAACCTCCGATTCCCCATGAGTACTTTAACAGAAACCCACCTTTGTTACTCTGAGTGACAGGCGCTGCAGCCTCAGCGGGCCAGAAACTGTCCAATCAATGCCACTGGAGGGCGGGAGTTACAGAAATGATTTCAGTTGGAAGAGGCTCACGCTTGGAACCTGCTCACTCAGTTTAAACATTCTTTTAATTGTCGGTAATCTTTCTCCTCTGACAAGACGACGTGTTTTGGTGGACCCCTTGAAACCTTGCAGACCTCTGGTTGAGAAGCCCTGTTCTAAACCACCACCACCCACTCACTTCTTACTTTGTGTTCTAATGGTAGCGGTTTAATTTTCAGGTGGAGAAACAGAGACGAATAGAACGAATTAAACAAAAGAGGGCTCAGCTTGAAGAATTGATACTGCAGGTAACAAGCACATCTGTGTCCATGTAAAACCTATTTAGCTGTTTGCCAGAATAATTGCACCAGTAGTGCTTATGTTTATATTTGAAGTGCAATTAAGCCTTTGAACCCTTAAATCAGAATAAAGATGAAGTGAGTAAATTAATTTGGACAGGTTGTTGTGAGTAGTTATGTATCACATGACATAGCATGAATGTGAAAGTTACATTACAAAATTTTGCAATTGTCATGTAGTACAGTGATACATACTGAAACCTCTAATTTGATAGATGTAAAAAATAGGAATATAATTATCTGTTGAGAGAAAAATCCAGTAATTTGCTTACCTTAATAATATGGCGTTTGCTATTGCTTATGTTTATATCTCCTTAGCCCATTTGCTAAGTTCCCCCATCATTCTTTTAACGTTGCATAGCATGTTCCATGCATAAGGATGTGGGCAAGGGAGCTGTTCTTAGCCTTGCGTCAATGTTGCATCTGTGCCACCATGAGAAAATATTTTTAAAATAAAAATTATCTATTCAACTTGTTTTCTTTTTTGATCCCTTCTGACCTCCTCCCCAAGATGTGGCTTGTCTCCACCCTTATCTTTCCCCAGGTGGCACTTCTGAAATTTGGAAGCTGCTATATGATGTTAGTCTCAAATCACCAGTGTATTACTTTCCTTAAAACCCAAGAATTTGGTCATCTCTACTAATAGTTCCTTTAGTCGCTCGCCATCCATTTACTTCCCCATTACACCTCTGAAGTACCATGGGATGTTCTTCCACAATAAAGGTGCTATATAAATCCAAGTTTTCATTCTTTCAATTCCATTGTGGCATTTTATTACAAGGGTCTTGAATAGTTTAAGTTATCACTATGGCTAAACATTTTAAAACATCTTATTTTAAAAATGGTATCCGGTTTACTGACTGTTTCCTGTCACTGCTGCATGTTGTAACCATTCTAAATCATAGTAGCAAGTGTGATTTATTTCAACTCCTTCAACTTCATTACAAACCAGTATTTAGGAGCCAGCCAGGTATTGATTTACAGCAAGAACTTGATAGACCAAACACCCCTTCATTGCTTCGAAGGATCTTTCAACAATAAAAATTAACAACTTGCTTGATCTCACTCTCACTGTTTGCCTTTGATTTTTCAAAAATGTTAGGCAGTCAAACTTATGCAATTCAATTTAATGCTTCCAAGAGATTTATTGGGGTCCAGAGCAAGACTCCTGACATTTATTTGTCATTTTTGCTGAAAATTTGCTTGCCTATTCATTTAAAATCTTTTATTCAAGTATATTTCTTTGTTTTAGACATTGCAACATTACCTGACTAACCCGCTCCCAAGTCTCTGATAATGTTGTTATTGTAACCAGCCAGCTGGGTTATGGAGGGTTTTGATAGTGTGAATAGGGAAAGACTATTTCCTTTCATTGGGGAAGCCATGTTGAGGGGCCATCAATTTAAAATCCTCACAGAGAGGAAAGAAACAGAGTCAAAAAGAAATCTTTATGTAGAGCATTGGAGCATCATATGATTTGTGTGGTTGAGGCAGAGACCATTGTATGTTCTAATTGACAATTGAATTTTTCAAGCAAAGGAGAGGCAGGGCTTTGGGGAGAGAGCAGAGCAATAGACATAGACATGATGTGTTGAATGGCCTACTTCTGTGCTGTGGTTCTATGACTTGTCCCTCTGGAAGAAATTCCTCACTTCTGTTTGATACTTGCCTTCTCCCTGTTCCCCATCCAAAAACACATTTAGATTGCAATTTCTTTGTGTAGAAATTAGATGAGAGACTTGCATCCAAAGACAACTAGGCAAAACCCACTGAACAATTGTATCAACTTGACTGGCTCAATCTAATTTATTTAAATTACCTCATCAACTGATGTGTTCATAAAAATAATAAGACATTGGCATATCTAAAACTCTTGCACAAAGCAGTTTTAATTGCTTGGCTGTGTAATGTATCACTAATTTCCAGCGTTGTTCTAATTAATGTTTTTCATGCGTCAGTCATATGAATGCACATCAAGTTGTCTTTGCAAACCATACATTCATTGAGCTACTTGTGTTCCTTCATTTTTGATCTATCATAATAACTATTCTGTGTAGTTTCCCTTTGATTTTCTTTTATGTGTTTTTTTTCTACATTTTTGTATTCTAAAGGATAATTTTTGTTTTGGTTCTGATTTTTTTTTAAGCCCTGACACTTTTTATCTGGTTCTTCATTATTGTTATTAAAATTTGAAGCTTTTTTCTGTTTCCAACTTACAGCAAATAGCGTTCAAAAATCTAGTACAGAGGAATCGACAAACGGAACAGCAGACGCAGAGTCCCCCTGCTCCAAACTCTACTATCCAGTTACCTTTCATCATAGTCAACACCAGCAAGCGGACTGTCATAGATTGCAGCATCTCCAGTGATAAGTGTGTATTCATGTTATAATCTCGAGTTTAGTTTAACCTACTTAACACTTAATCTGTTTGTTCTTATTACCTAACTTGTCTTACCAGCCGCAATGTTTACAGCATATGTTGGAACGAAACAAGAACTAGTTCGCTATGAGCAAACTAAGACCAAGGAGCTGCATAACAAGATCATAGATATGCTGCAATATTATTCATTAGATTATGAGGATTTTTTTGAATTGAGAAACTTATTCACACAGTTCAGGATATCTTCAAGAATAGGAGGTAAAACAGGCTAAATCAAGAAGTACTGATTAGGTCTCAAGAAATCTGGGTTTTAGAAGTCTGTGGATTGTAAGCCAAGAAGCATTCTGCTCTTGCTGGTGAGTGATAGAGGGTCTTTGGTAAAGAAAATTATGTCAAATTATTCCATCCCATCTATGATCTGACGATGTCAATTCTTACACTTCAATGTTTTGATCTTCCAAAAAGTAGCCCTTTGGTTCAAAAAGAACTCCCATCAGAAGCCACTTTTTTTCAGCAAGTGAAACTCCATAGGCAGAAGAAAACAGTTAAACAAAAGTGTCTAAAGTTAGTTTTTAAGAAAAAAAGTTCAATAGATAGAGTATATTAGAAATAATAAAAATAAATGAGAGAATAGGGAGAAAGGGGAAGACAGGACATTCAACAGGAAAGTGTTAAATTGTATTTAAAATTATGTTTTAAGTATTTATGATATTTTTATCTTTAAAAATTAAGTTGTTTGTCACATTTAATTATTGATGTAATATCATGGTATTCTTTAGCATCACTGTGTGTCAGCTGAGAACTTTAGGGAAAAGCAAGACTCAGCAGACCTGAAATTTCCATCAACCTACATCAATTGCTATGACTGCCTTACCATTGTGGTGTTGCATTAATTTCTTGAGTAATCTTTGACAGAATCACATCAAACCCAATAAGTACACAGATATTGTTGTCAAGTTACCCAGGCTTTACTAATTTGCAGCTGGAATGGTTGATATAAATAGAAACATACAAAAATGATAGGCAGGAAAAGACCAGCTGGTCCATCAAGCCTGTCCCCACATTCATGATGCCTGGAGGATTGTGACTGGACACTCCATACATCCCTACCCGCCCTACCACCACTGCAGCCATGTAATCTCCTGGGGGAGGCAAAAAAATAACAAGCCCAATAAGTGGGGAGAAACTCTTGGAAAATTCACCTCCGACCTTCTCAGGCGATCAAAATCAGTCCAGAAGATCACATGTGTTAACTGTTAAACCACTTGCTTTTTATGACTAAGTATGTCTAAGGACATTCTTTTTACATGATCATCTGCAAATCTTTGGTCTGCTATATTCTTCTGTATGTTACAGTACAAAAACAAATATGAATGAAAACTGAATTGCTTTGATTTTGTAGCTAACTGCTCTGTATATTTTATTTTTAATTATGTAACTTTTGCCAACTATCAGGTTTGAATATCTGTTCAACTTTGACAACACCTTTGAGATTCATGATGATATTGAAGTACTAAAACGTATGGGAATGTCCTTTGGCTTGGAATCCGGTAAATGTACTCCAGAAAACCTGAAAGCTGCAAACTCATTGGTGCCAAAAGTTTTGCAGCCCTATGTTGCAGGTTAGTAGTACCATGGGACGATACTTAGCCACCATTGTGCAGTTTATAATAGTTTGAAGGTTCATCGCTTCTCTTGCAAGCTACCCCAATGCACAGTTGGGGTGACTTTATTCAAAGCACTGGCAATTTTCATATCAATTTAGTCTTGTTGCAACAATTGTTTAATAATCTCTGCTGGTATTATGCACTTTTGCTGCATACTATTAGCAACAGGTATCTCTATTCATATTTAGATGCAGATTAAAATTTCCCTTTACTCTGCTCCAGCAAGATGCCTTAATTGCAACCTCAGACAGTTGTCCTTTATTAGACAAGGGTGAGTCTTTCCATTACATATAGGTTTTTTTTTCTGGCCTCTCGATCTGTCTGCAGAACTGTTGGCTGTTTTCTGTTGTGGACCTTGCTTACTAGGGAATTTGTTCAAGCTGCCCCGAACTGGTCTTACCTATTGGAGAGAGGATACTTTGATCAATTGGGCTTAATTCACATCCAAACTAATCGGGAAATATGTTGAGAATATTATATATTTCAGCTAACAGTGGAATCATCTTTCCAAACAACTTCTGGGCAGTTAACCAGGTAGTCACTTCTTTCTATTCCTGAAATGGGGGGAAAAAAATCACACTTTCTTCTCCAAGGTGTAACAACTCCTTAAAAATATTAAAACATAATAATCATAAAAATACTGAGTATTGTAAATATTGTAGAGGAAAGTAAAATCTAAAAAAGATTATTCACGGTACGGTATATAACTCTTCTTTCTTTGATAAGTGATTAGACCAGCCCACTCTCAAAGATATTTTTCTCATCACACACCCACATATGTTCTCATATGACATTCCTTGTTCATACAGGAAGATCCTGTTTAATTTATCATTCTAATGCCTAGATTTTGCAGTTATAAATAACAGCGAGGCTATCCGCACTCACCATAATTAAAGATTAAATCGGACAGCAACTGCACATGTGCAGTTAAACACTGAAATCAGGATGTTGCTATCCAAGTTGCCTTGCTCCTGCAGAAGCTGTGTAGACCGGTATCTCGCCTAGAGACTCGACATTCAAATATACGAAGGACATGAATTTGCAGTACTTATTCACTAGGTACTCATCAAACTCGCCAGAAAAGGTTGAGACTTGTCCATTCAAGAATAAAAAGTCCTAAATGACTGTCAAACAGCTTCTCTGGCACTGAAACTTAACTCTTAGCAGTGTGGAGTTTCATTCTTTCAGATTTTCATTATTGTTGGAGATTTTTTTTAAAATGTTTATTACTTTTTCTTTGTCTTTTTCTGTTTTTTACTCCCTTATTTCTTTGCCTCCTATTTTGCTTTCTGTACATGACTTGATATTTAATATACTGACTTACACTTCCTGCTTTAGATTGTATACCTCAGTAACAATTCTTCAATCTCCAATCTGATTGGGTAAGGAGGCACACCGTGGCTTTCCCTCTTCACACAGTTTCCAGATCCCCTGTAGAGGGTGCCCTGCTTTTTTGCTAATCAACACAACCTCCAGTGCAAATGCCCATAATCTCAGCAAGTGTAAGTGCAATGAATGGCTGGTGCCATTTGTTTGCTGCTGACCACAAAATCTGGGTCAGCATTTCAGTTAATTCTCCCTCATCTACCAGCTGTTTCAAAAAATGCTTATAGTTTAAAATAAGTACAGAAAATGTTGGATATACTCAGCAGGTCTGGCAGCCTCTGTGGAGAGAGAAAAAAAGTTAATGTTTCAGGTGGATGACTGTTAGTTAGAACTGTAAAAAGTTAGAGACGCAACAGGTTCTAAGCAAGTAGAAAAAAGAAAGACTTGTATTTATATAGTGCTTTTCATGACCACTGGACGTCTCAAAGCACTTTGCAGCCAATGACGTACTTTTGAAGTGTGGTCACTGTTGTAATGTAGGAAACGCGGCAGCTAATTTTATGCACAGCACGCTTCTGCAGTGTGATAATGACCCGATGATCTGTTTTTGTGATGTTGATTTAGGGATTAATTTTGGCCAGGACACCGGGGGTAACGCCCCTGCTCCTCTTCAAAATAGCGCCATGGATCTTTTGCATCCACCAGAGCAGGTAGATAGGACCTTGGTTTAACATCTCCTCCGAAAGACAGCATCTCTGATATTGCAGCACACCCGCGGTACTGCATTGGAGTGTCAGCATTGATTGTTGTGCTCAATTCCTGGAGTGGACTTGAACCTGGAATCTTGCGACTCAGAGGTGAGATTGCTACCAACTGAGCCACAGCTGACACATAGAGACAGGGAAAGTGAGGAGGGGGGGGAAGACAGGAGAGATTAGGGATGATGGTGCAAGGCAAAAGGAAATGGTAATGGGACCAGAAGTCCACTCTAGTGGAGGTGTAATTTGGAATGGCAGAATCATCAGCAGCTGCCATCCGGAAAAATGCGGCAAATTATTGAACTCATTGAGTCCTGAAGACTGTAAAGTGCCTATTCAAAAGGTGAGGTGCTGTTCCTCAAGCTTACGTTGAGCTTCATTGGAGGCCTGAGGTCAGAGCTTGAGTGAGGGTGGAGACTTAAAATGACAGGCGACCGGAAGCTCGTCGGAGGTCACACCTGCAAATTGAACGGAGGTGTTCCCCAAAGTGGTCATCCAAATTGCGTTTGGTCTCCCCAGTGTAGCGTAGACCGCATCTTGAGCAATGAATATACTAAATTGGAAGAAGTACAAGGAAATCTCTGTTTCACTTGGACAGAATATTTGGGGCCTTGGACGATGGGAAAGGAGGATGTAAAATGGCAGGTGTTGCATCTCCTGCGCTTGCATAGGATGGTGTCATTGGAAGGGAAGGGGAGGCGATGTTGAGGAGTAGACCAGAATATTGCGGAGGGAGCAGTCCGTGTGGAATGCTGCACGGGAGGGGAAGATGTGTTTGGTGGTGGCATCATGCTGGAGAGGACGAAAATGGCGTTGAATGTAGAGGCTGGTGGGATGGAAGGTGAGGACAAGGGGAACTATCATGGATTTGGCGGGAGGGAAAGGGGTGAAAGCAGAAGTGCGGGAAATGGAACAGTCAAGGGTCCTGTCAGCCACAGTGGGGGGGCTTCCTTAGCTGAGGAAAAAGGAAGATGTTTCAGAAACACTGGTATGGAAGGGTGGCATTGTCAGAACAGATGTGATGGAAAAACTGGGAGAATGGAGTGGAGTCCTTACAGCCACCACATCTCTACACAGCTACGATGAGATCAACTGCAAAACAGGAACAACGAATTGGATGAGAGGCTGGAGAATGACTCAGATATCATCATGTGCTGGAAGTGAGAATGCAGCACGTTGTTGGGACAATCTTTGGGTGATGAGCTGTGCAAAGTTGACCAGGAGTTTCCAAACTGAAGAACAATTTCGCAAAGGAGTGCAGGAAAGTAATAGATGGTGCTGATTTGGGTAATGTGAGTTCTGCTGGCTTGCAGTACTGATGAAATCTTCTGACCATCATACATTAACTTAAAAATAGGTGAAGAAATGTATGAAAGTATTTCTCTTTAAAAATCCAGAACTGAGATGTTGAATTTAAGTTGGATTAATTTGATCCTTACCTTCAGCTATTTCCTACTGTGGAGTGAGAGGTATCAAGGTAGCTGCTAGAGTCCGTGAGCTTCTAGTGAATATTTGTCAATAGTTTAGCCTGAAATGGAGCTGCAAGTCTAGAAAGAGAAGAGTCTGAGATGGGCCAGGTAATGGTGAGAGAAGGGTGGAACCTGAAAGCATAGTTGATTAAATTTTCCTGTTCAGTATAAGAGCAGGAAACTGCGCCAATACAGTCATCAGTGTACCAGAAAAAGAGATGAGGGAGGGGACCTGAATAGGAATGGAACAAGATTTATTCCACATATCGCACAAAAGGGCAGACATAACTAGGACCCAGATTTCAAGAAGGAGCTGCATTTGCTACTGGTGTGAAGACAAACATGGCAGCTGGTTTGCGCACAGCAAGCTTGTATGACCAGCAAATGAGTAAATGGCCAAGTAATCAAGGTTGAACATAGAATATTGACCAAGATACCAGGAGCATCCTCTGACTTTCTTCAAAGTATGCTATAAGATCTTTTACTTCCACCTAACAGGCAGACAGTACCTCATTTTGAGATCTCACCCAAAAGATGACACCTCTGGCAAAACAGCGCCCCATTAACTTATTAATTGCTTAGTTGGAAACCTTTGGAGTGTCAGACTGCAACATTTATTGATGTTCCTTTGGAATTTCCCTCCATCCATAATCAGTGAGTGAAAATCTACCCCAAGCAGTTCTAATTGTGAAAAATTTGCATCTAGCAGGAGGGTCCTCCCTGGTTTCCTGGCCAACATTTCTCCCTCAACCAATGTCACTGAAACATTATCAGATCATTCATCTCATTGCTGTTCATGGGACCTTGCTGTGCATAAATTGGTTGCTGCATTTCCCTACATTACACCAGTGAATACACTCCAAAAGTATACAGTTAACTGTGAAGCACTTTGTGACATCCTGAAATTGTGAAAGGCACAATATAATGCATGTTTCTTTCTTCAGTAATATTCTGTTGATAAACTTACAAATTTAATGCTGTGCTTGGACGTAAAGAACTGTGTATCAAGTGAATGAACAGTATCACCCTGCTAAGAGCATACGTTTATCGGGTGTGTCGAAGCAAAGAACTCCTAATTAAAGCGAATTATGCATGACCTATTGTCCATGGCTTAAGGAACTTGCATTTTAAAAATATGTCTGTGATTATTGCTCAACTATTAAAAGTATTCTCCCTCTCTTTTCTCCCCCCACCCCTTTCAAAAGGGCTGGAAAACAAAGGTACTGCAGTTGTAAATTCTGTTGTGACATTGCCAGCTTCAATAGCCATTTGCCTTTAAATAGATCCCATCACTGTTTCTATGAATGCTCTTTTTAAACTGGCCTGGCTCAGTCTGCATCAGTGTGTTGAGGCAATTCTTTTTCCTTGAATTGTGATGGCACCCCATTTTATTGCCTTTTTGAACCATTTGCAAATTTGAAAAGGCTAACCCGACACCCCTTTTTCTCAGAGGTCACTGCTGAAATGCAGTATTCCTGATTTATATTTTACGGCTGGTAAGAGGATATATAATTATCGTCTGCATCTCCTCTCACAGTCAGTTTATTTTGTTGACACTGCATGTATTTCGCTAGAATTTTGTTTTTTCTTGTGGGGGAGCGGTTAAAGAGTCCCTGAGTATATAATTGCCAGCTACAGAAAGGAGATACCAAGTGAAATTCAAGGTTTTATTGAAAACCCTTTTGTTCCATTAAGGTAGGGGGTCAAGAAAGAGAGGCCATTTAGTTCCAGCAGCTCTGGCAGTTACCATGGCAACTCTTAGCAACCCATTCCCAATTGACATTCAGAGAACGTTCTTTACGGTTCTGTTCTTTCCTTCTGAATTTATCATCATTTATTCTGTGTCTACTGCAAGCTACTGGACTCAGTTTCTGCTTTCAGTGTTTTTGTAGGAAAAATTCCTGAAGGTGTTTAAAAACCAAAATAACCACATGAAAGAACAAATGTTTAGGGTAACTCTATTGGCATGTTAGATCCAGCACAAATATTCTAGGAAGCTTCACGCATTTTGTTATAATGACTGTAGGTTCATTAGGATTTGGAACAGTTCACACGAAATCAAGCAAGTTCTGTTGTGATATAAACAGCGTGTTCGTTTCAACAAATGTAGGCTAATCAGGAATGTACTTAAAATTGCAGAACTATTTCCAGTGAAAACAGTTCCAGAGTGCGTGACAGGCTAGTGTTGTGAATTCACCCTGTTCATTTTGTGGCGTGGATTAAAAGTGTGGCCGCGTCACCAAAGTAATTGAATTGCTTGTGCACAAGATTGTGCACCAGCTGTTATCATAGAATCTTACAGCACAGAAAGAGACCATTTGGCCCATCATGCCTGTACTAGCTTTTTGAAAGAGCTATCTAATTAATCCCACTACCCTGCTTTTTTCCCACAGCCCTGCAGATTTTTGCTTTCAAGTATATATCCAGGTTTGAATGTTACTGTTCAACCATCTTGTGCCACCGTTTCAGGCAGTGGATTTCAGAGCATAACAATTGATTTGCATTTTTAAAAAATTCTCAACTCCCCCCTGGTTCTTTTGCCAATTACCTCTATTAAATCTCCCCTTAACCTTCTCTGCTGTCAGCAGAACAGTCCCAGTAGTTTCTCCATACAACTGTAGTTCTTCATCCCTGGTATCATTCTGATAAATTTCCTTTGCAGCCCTTCAAAGACCTTGGCATCCTTCCTGAAGTCTGATGCCCATAATTGGTCAGAATACTCCAACTACGACCTAACCCGCAATTTATACAGGTTTAATAGCACCTAATTGTTCAGAGGTCAACCCATTTGCTAATGTGATACAAGATTACATTCTTGTATCTTGAGAAACCTTGTATCTTGAGGGCCTTTCCCCTCGTTGGGAGATGCAAATTGTGCATATGGAACAATAATGTTATATTTTTTAAAAGGCTGCTCTGGTCTGGCCATATTTACTCAGAGTCATTTACGGCACAGAAGGAGGCTTTGCGGCCCATCGAGTCCATGCCAGCTCTCCATTTTTCATTAAAAAATACTGTTAGTTATGTTTCTTAATTCAAATTATTAGATAATTTAACTTTTTAGCACAAAAGATTGCTGAATAATCAGGAGTAGACCGTATATCTGTTATCTCTTTGGGTTGTAATACCAATTTTCTGCTGAACTGTTCCTCATGTCATATGGGAAAATAGCGTTCAGTGTTGCCCACTGATGCTGTAAACCTCAAGTTATAGTCCTGTTAAGATCAGGTGAGGTGGGGGTCACAGGCTCCCCTCTTGCCCTTCCTCTTACTTGACCGCAACAGGGTTTATTTGTGCTTACCACCTCAGTGAGTGTTTTACCTTTTGTCTTTAATGTGATCGTGAAAGAACCAATCGGACAGGTTTTCTTGAGTTTAAATTAGAAAGAGGTGAGTTTATTATACTTAACACTCTAAACCAGATCTAAAAAAAATTTTTTTTTAAATACGCTACACATTCATGCACACATTCACAGGAGAATCACACACACGCAAATAGATTACAGCGCGAAAAGTAGATTTTGTGGTTGGATTAGAGTTCAGAATAAATGGAAATTAAATACTCAGTCTGCGAGGTTGGATGATTTAGTGCTCTTCCAGCTGAGGTTGCACTCTTGAAGTCTTTGGCTGGTTAAAGTGCACTTTGTGGAGGGCCCGCTTGGCTCAGGATTTTCTTCGAGGCAGACTTATGGGTGGCTCTCTTCCCCTGGTCTCTGTAGCAATCTGTAGGCTTAGAGGGTCCACAGTTGTAGGCGGTTTTCAAACATGGTGTTATCTGGAGAGTGAGAGAGAGAGAGGTGTAAAGCCTTTCTGCTGCTGTATAGTCTGAGTTACTGGCTTGACTCTTTGTTCAAGGAAACTACCAGAAATGGGCAGACGGCCACATGACTGCCTCAGCATATTTTCTGGAACCTTCTAATCAGATTCAAAGTTCAGAATTGGCTCCCCAGGCCCCTAGATACCAATATTTACACTTAGAGGGTTTGCTCTTACAAAGTCAAGGTGTTACGATTGCCTTGAATGCTGTGCTAATGAAGAAATCTAAGGTAATTCAATCACTTAGAGCAAGCTATTGTTCTGGGGCCATGCTCCTCAGACCTCAGTCTCCAGTTGGAGCCTGGAATGTGAAAAGGTGTTTCAGAAGCAAATTGCAGTGGCCATCTTGGCTGCTAGTTTTTTAAAAAGGTAACTAGGATTTTTTACATTAAAAGTTGAATGTAAATTTCCAGCTGATTAATTAGTAGTCTTTATTTGGCATATTGTTTTTCTTGACAGTATATACAGAATTGTCGGAAAGGTTTCACCTCGTTTTATTGATTTTATTTTTTAAATGGGTCATAGTGTTTTAATGAGCCCATAATTCCTCAGTCTGGGGGCACTTGTTGGAAGTTGTTGGATTGAGGCTAGATTGTTCTGCACAGGAAGTGAGTGGAAATCAGAGGGTGAATCATCCCCTGCTGACTTTTCATGCATTTTTATGTAGTCAGAGTGTTGTCATTAAGATTTCAGTGAACCATACTAATCAGCTTGTGAAATTGTCATGCTGTGTCCACATAAACGTAAAGAAAGCAGGGTAAAATTTTATGATTTAAAATAATTTTATCTTTCCCTATTTGGTTCTATCTGGCGAGAGCATCTTAAACTCTAACAGTAAGGCAAAGGAATGGTGGTGATGAGTCTGTCACTTTTTGTTGTGGTAGTGATGGGAAATATTTGAGATAATTTGCAAATCACGCACTAAGGGCATTGGCACAGCATTAACATTCATTGGCTTGTGCAATTTTCCCTGTAGCTATTTGGATCTGTATGCTAATTAAAGTAAGTGACAGGTTGTATTGGCAGCAACCTGGGCCCAGGTAACCAGTTCAATGTCTCAGAAATGAAACTGCTCGCATTTGCAGAAATGCCCTAAATGTGTGCCACAGTTGCTTTATCCTTTACTTTGTGCAGTATACCACAACATTTGTCACTTCTCCAACTCTCAGTAATATGTCCTCAATTGCAGTTGGCAAATGCTGTTTTAAAACACATCTATGTTCTTGGAATGCCACAATTATTCGAGAAATAGACATGCTATACTGTAAGATATTTCAGAAACTAAAATATGTAAATTACAGTGGAAGTACTATTTCTACCAAAGTCCAATTTGCACCTGCCTGGGTTGGAGCTACAGTGCGACTGATGTTTCTTCTGGCAGTCTCTGCCTCTTTCCAGTTTGTACTATTTCCTGATGGAGAGAGATGCTGGACAGGTGAGTCTCACTCAGATTTCTGGCAGCGCCACTCTAACCAACTGGCCAGGTGGCAACAGCAGCCAGAGTTCACTTCTCTCACTCTGAACCTTGTCTAACTGCCCAGTCAGATGAAAATTTAGCATGTGGAAAATTGGACTCAGTGCCATAGTGGATATATATAGAATCATAGAATGGTTACAGCACAGAAGGCAGCCATTTGGCCCATTGTGACCATGCCAGCTGTCCAAGAGCTACTCAGCTAGTCCCATTCCCCTGTAGCCCTTCAATGTTTTTCTCTTCAGATAATTATCCAATTCCCTTTTGAAAGCCCCAGTTGAATCTGCCTCCACCACACTCTCAGGGAGTGCATTCCAGATCCTAACCACTCGCTGCATAAAAACGTTTTTCCTTATGTCACCTTTGGTTCTTTTGCCATTCACCTTAAGTCGGTGTCCTCTGTTTCTTGACCCTTCCGCCACTGGAAACAGTTTCTCTCTATCTACTGTGTCTAGACCCCTCATGATTTTGAATACCTCTATCAAATTTCCTCTCAACCTTCTCTAAGGGGAACAGCCCCAGCTTTTCCAATCTATCCACATAACTGAAGTCCCTCATGCCTGGAACCATTCTCACAAATCTTTTCTGCAACCACTCTAATGCCTTCACCTCCTTCCTGAAGTGTGATGCCTCGAATTGGACACAGTACTCCAGTTGAGGGCTGAACCAGTGTTTTGTATTCTATACCTCTATTTAGAAAGCCCAGGATCCCATATGCCTTATTAACCACTTCCTCAACCTGCCACCTTCAATGATTTGTGCATATATATCCCCAGGTCTCTCTGCTCCTGCACCCCCTTAAGAATTGTATCCTTTATTTTATATTGCCTCTCCTCATTCTTCCTGCCAAAATGTATCACTTCACACTTCTCTGCATTAAATTTTATCTACCACATGTCTACCCATTCCACTAGCCTGTCTACATCCTCTGAACACTATCTCTGTCCTCCTCATAGTTCGCAATACTTCTAAGTTTTCCGTCATCCGCAGATTTTGAAATTGTGCCCCAGGGCTGAATATTCCCGGGGCCGAAAGTGGGAGACAACCCCGCACCAGCAGGCAGCAGGACCCTGGGGCAGCATTTTACTGATGGCAGCTGATTAATAGGCCACCGCTGGGGCCGTTATCCAATTAAGGACAGCAACCCTCCCCCCAGAGCAGCTGGCCCAATCAGAGGATTGGCAGCTCAGCAGGCTTAGCGGTGGCAACTGCTGAGGCTGCAGCATGAAGGAGAGGGCACCTCAATGCTAAGGCACCCTCCAAGAACAGGTAAGTTTGTTTTAAAAAGTGGAGGCAGGCAGAACCTAGCAATCCAGTATAGCAGCGGTGCCTCAGCCACGGGGGCCATGGAGCGGCCTTTAAGGAGGTCCCTTCTCCGGAGCCCTCTGGGAGACCGCTAGGGTTTACCTGGCAGTCTCCCCACCCAGTGGTGGGCCACACTGTTGAGGTTCCCACCACTGGTAATAAGCCATGGGGGCAGGAGGACATTGGGCTCCGTCCCAATACCTTCCCCCGCCATATTACCAACCCTCCTGCCTCCCAGCCCGTCACCATAGGACTGGGAAAATTCAGATCAATCATTCTAGGTCAAGAAAAGCAGTGGTCCTAATACTGACCCCAGGGGAACCACCCTCCAGTCTGAAAAACAACTGCTCACCACTACTCTGTTTCCTGCCACTCAGCCAATTTTGTATCCATGCTGCCACTGTCCCTTTTATTCCATGGGCTCCAATTTTGCTGATAAGCCTGCTATGTGGCACCTTATCAAATGTCTTTTGGAATTCCATGTACACCACATGAACTGCATTACCCTCATCAACCCTTTCTGTTACCTCATTGAAAATCTCAATCAAATTAGTTAAACATGATTTGCCCTTAACAATCCCATGCTGAATTTCCTTAATCAATCCACATTTTCCCAAGTGACTGTTAATTTTGTACTGGATGATCCTTTCTAAAAGCTTTCCTACCACTGAGGTTAAACTGACTGGCCTGTAGTTGCTGGGTTTATCCTTACAAACAGCCAGCCTTTCTAATACCACCACGTAAACAATTTTTAGTCCATCCAGTGTCTCAACTACCTCCTCTTTCACCGTGACTTTGGCAGCATCCCCTTTCTTGGTAAAGACAGATACAAAGTAGTCATTTAGTACTTCAGCCATGCCCTCTGCCTCCATGTGTAAATCCCTTTTTGGTCCCTAATAGGTTCCACTCCTCCTTTTACCACCCTTTTGTCTACTTACATGCCTGTAGAAGACTTTTGGATTTTGTTTTATGTTGGCTGCCAGTCTCTTCTCATACTCTCTTTTTGTAGCTCTTTTTCACTTTCCCCCGAACTTTCTATGTTCAGCCTGGTTCTCACTTGTGTTATCAACCTGACATCTGTCATACGCACCCTTTTTCTGCTTCATCTTACTCTCTATCTCTTTCCTCATCCAGGGAGCAAGTCTTTAGAATATTTCAAGTTGTAGTACAATGCACTGTAATGGTGTGTTCAGCATCATCTTCATGCTCACACTTCACCATCCAGTGAATCCCAGATCTCAGCAAAGCTCAGGGGAGGTGCCAAATGAAGGCTTGGAGATTTTAAAAAGGAATATTAGCAAACAAGAAGTAAACCCAGATTGTTTTTGTGAGTCTCCTATTGATAGTTTATAGAATGACATTGGCAGAGGAGTTGAAATTGCTTATAGGTTTATGTTGTATTATGATTTTTTTGTTAAGAAAAGGAAGAAAATATTTTGTGTTTACTAAAATATCTTGGGCTGCATCTACCATGCAATTTCAGCTTTGCAGCACGCCCAATTGACAATGTAGACTCA
The DNA here is from genome assembly GCF_036365525.1 of Heterodontus francisci. NCBI lineage: Eukaryota > Metazoa > Chordata > Chondrichthyes > Heterodontiformes > Heterodontidae > Heterodontus > Heterodontus francisci. Next base: position 95,176,181 of record NC_090381.1, on the reverse strand, counting down.
GGGTAAGGGTAACATGACTTCAAAGCAAAGTGGAAAGAGAGGTTGGAAAAAGTAGGTTGGCTTGCAACTTCTTGGAGTTAATTCAGTGTGGTATCCTACATGATTTAAACAATGCTCAGGGGGTCTGCTGAACCATCTGGGCACTTGGTAAATTCTCTTAACCTCACTTATATATTTATAGACAGAGATTCTCCCACTGTGTTCTCTAAATATTTAAATTTATAACAGTAGGGGGAATGCTGTGCCCACACCTGTGTCCAGGCATGTGAACGGCCCTCTCCTGGGCAAGACTATTGCAATTTCAGGCAGGCAATTTCGAATTGCAGCTACTGGACTCAGATTGCTGGCTGCGTTGTGAATATACCCTTAAAGAGAAGTATGTTCATCCCTGTTGTCTGCTTTGAAACTGGCAACCTGGTGTCAGCATTGGCTCAGTGGTAGCATCCTTTCTTTTGACTCTCACTCCAGAGACTCGAACACATGATTTAGACTGAAACTTCAGTGCAGTACGGAAGGAGTGTTGCATTGTTTAAGGTGCCATCTTTCAGATGAAACATAAACATCACCTTTTCTACCTGCTTAGATGGATGTAAAAGATTCCATGGCATTATTTGAAGAAGATTAGAGGAGTTCTTGTGTCCTGGCTAACATTTCTCTTTAGTAGCAACTCCCAAACCTGTGACCTCAACCACCTGGAAGGACAAGGGCAGCAGGTGCTTGGGAACACCATCACCTTCAAGTTTCCCTCCTAGTCGCACACCAACCTGACTTGGACATATATTCCCATTCCTTCATCGTCATTGGCTTAAAATGCTTGAAATTCCTACCTAACAAAATTGTGGGAGTGCCTTCATCATGCGGACTGCAGAAGTTCAAGAAGAAAGCTCACTACCACCTATCAGGGCAACTAGGCGTGGTAATAAATGTTGACTTTGCCAGTGACTGCCACATCCAGAGAGTGAATAATTTAAAAAAAATTAACTTTCAATCAACACTAGTAAAAGTAGATTACCTAGTAATTCATCTCATTGCTGTTTACAGGATCTTGCTATGTGCAAATTGGCTTCAATGCTTTGCTTGCATTACAGTAGTAACGACATGTCAAAAGTACCCCATTGGCTTTGTGATGTCCTGAAGCCATGAAAGGCTCTATAAAATTTGTCATTTCCTTTCATCAGCATACCATGGTGGAATGAAACAGAAGCCTGCCAACTGCAGTGCTTGCATTGATTGCTCTTGTGTTGATTTTGCAGTGTTGGCATTAGTGCACTAATTTATGCAGCATTCAGTGCATTTTTCCTCTTATAATATTATAACTTGGCTGTTTTTCTTATAGAAATGGCTGAAGGATCATCTTGGGCAAACAGAGAGGTTCCTACAGATCTACTGCAAACTGCCTCAGCTTTATCAACAACTGGTTCTATTTCTCAATCAAGGTAAAAAAAAAAAATACTTATGACTTAAACAATGAATAAATTGGAAGACAGGAAGTTTTCAAATGCAAACTTAATTGGGAGCAGTTATTTAGACTATGGGAAATTTCCGGCTAACCTTTTGCACCCCCCCACCCCATCATCGACCCTTCCCCATTATAATTTCTACGAGTCTTTCTGTACTCTTCACAGTCAGCAGTTGTGAGTCATTTAACCCTATTACAATTTCTTCTGAGTGCACAGCACTGCACATTGCTGTAATGCTGCTAATATATGACAAAAAAAAATCATTTTAAACTTGTCATCCAGGTGCAAAGCCAGCAAATTATTGTAATTTATTAAGGCTGTGCTGTATGAGTGTTCAGTTTCTCATTTCTAACCAACAGTATAAACCCTGGATTATCGTTGGATGTAGAAGTTGCCTTAGCAACTGGACAGCTTCTAGCTCCAGAGAGTCGCCACTCAAGCAGCATTGCATCGCACTATGAATCACGAGGTGAGACACCATGCTCATTTAATGACGATGATGAAGATGATGACGATGATGAAGATGACTGCTCTTCACTTGTTGAAGGAGAGTAAAGAGTGTGCCGGCATACTTCCGAAGCTGCTCAAGTGTGCTTTTTATTGAGCTGTACTGTACTATGTTTCACCATCCACTCTTGCCATCTTTGTGACTGACCCTTGCAGACTGAAAGCTGAGGGGGAGAGAAATGAACAGTAATTCTGTGTGAGTGTACAGAATCCTGTGATGCAGCTTCTAGTCTGTTGCTACACATTATAAGATCCAGTTAAAAATGATCCAAAGTTGATTGGCTGGCACAGTTTTAATAGCTGCTATTTTATTTTTGTTCTGGTTTGTTTTTGCTTCCACTCTCCCCCTTTATTCCTCCTATCCTTTGGAAGCCTGTGAGGTGGACAACCTGGTTGGTTCAGTGTCGCTGTTGTAAGTAAATCTTGTACTTGTATGAGTGAGTTTGGATTTTGGGTATATTGAGGTAAAGCGAATTGTTTTGGTTGTTTTACAGTTTCTACATGGTCAGGGTAGAGGCACGATTGGAGGCCACTGAAGTTAGGGTTCCTGGCTAGGAAGTATCTCAAACAAATAACATACACTTCCTATCTAAAGCCATGGGTTTGTCCAGTTCTAAAGCAAGGGAGTTCCAAAGAAATATCAAGCCCTGATGTTGATGGAAGCTAATATATGACATTTATTTAGAAAGGATGAGTAAAATTAATTTTGTAGTCTTAAATTCACTTGTGTGAACGATTTGTTTTGTCTGTTGAGCAACAAATCAAATGTAACATTCCTCAACAATGACATCTTTTCAGAGACTGAGGAAAATGAGCCCAAACTGCTGATCAAACCACTTATTTCAAACAAAAAATGATCAGCAACATATTATACTACTTTTGTTCCTCCAGTGGCACAATGAACTTATCTGGTGAGTAGTTTCTCCATACAGCTTAGGAAGGTGCCAGGTTCGATGTCTAGCAGTAGCTGATTTTCAGGCCACTACAGTTGACCTTCATCCAGCCTGGATTAGAGAGAAGATTGGCCAGGGTTCCTGGTTCTGATTGCTATGCAGTACCTCCCATTCAAGTGTACTCGATTGGAGGTCAGGCGAGGCAGGATCAGCCTAGAGTTATGTCACCCATAGTTAAATGGTCTACCAACACTTGGTCGTCAAAGGTCACGTGTGGATAATGATCACCTGGATGAGGTACCAGGGAGTGACTAGGGCCCATGAAACTGTGGCCATGCAAGCAGACAACATTTTCAGGAGAGGAGGGGGAAGGAGAAAATTGTATTTTTAAAAAAAACTTCTGATTTTCAACTTTTGTACATTGACTTTTTTTTACACTATCTTGGCAAATCTGTTTCCCTTTCCATCATATTTCCTGATATAGTGTTTACTGTTTTTGATCAGCCCCTAACTCCTCTTTCTTTTTATAAAGAGGTAATGTCAGATAAAAATCTAAGCTGCGTTTAGAGCAACAGACAGAATAGTTTCTGAAATTCAATAATTTATGACCGTACTTTCACACATCAACAACCTCTCCTTTCAAAGTCTGTCCGTTTGCCGATGTAAACCTTTATGAACTCATTGGGGGTAAGGTTGGTCATGGGTGATAGTGAATCGACAGCCCACTTTATATCCCACAATCGACCGCCCACTTTATATCCCACACAACTTTCTTTTTTGTTGACTTCACATCAGGTGGGGGTGTGTGATGGACTGTCAGTTTGTTAATTGCCTATTTGACGCTACTGTCTAAAACCAATTTCACCCCCATTGTGTTTTTGTAAATAATTAGCCATGTTATTAATTTTTCATTCAAGTTTTATATCCACTTTGTAGAAATATGTTCACTGTACATATATATAAAACATTCTTCTGTTGTGCTGCAAGTGGGATGTTAAGATATACCTTTTGGTATGGTTTAAAATAGGGCATCATTGTTGAATGTGCTGATGATCATACCTGCATGGCCTTTGATGATGGTGCAGCTGCCTGCTTCCTGTGTTATCAGGGAAGAATATTTCCACAATGAACTAAAAGATTTGTATTGTAGAACATGGAATAAAATAATTTAAAGACAATCATGTGGGGACTGACTGAATTTCTTTAAATGTGTAAAGCTTCTGCATGTTTCACTGTAAGGCCTACTGAGAAATTATGTTGAAAATTACCTTTGCATGAAAATGTTATGCTCTACTCTTTATCTATAAACTTATAATGAGAAATAGCTGGGCTAGTACTACAGCATCTGGTGTAGCAACCTAGTCTGAGAGGATGCAGGTATAGTCTTCCTTTGCTTTGCTCCCAGTTGAGCTGCATCAGGCAGAGATTTTAGCGTAACCTGGAAGAGCATATCTGATGGACTGGGGTTCTTATTATTGAATCACCATGACACATCTCCTCCTCTTTACTTCTCACATTTCCCTTCCCTCTCCTCCCACTCTCCCCTCCACCTGCTTCCCACATTCTCCTCCACTTGGCTCAGACTAAGAGAGTAACCCCATAGAAAATCTGCACGTTCTTTCAACTAGATCTTCAATTTTTTTACACCTAGTGCACAAGGGAAATCTTAAGCTCCATTATTCTTGAATAAGATTTATTATTTTATCCAAATTTTTAAATGTTTTGCAGTTTTCAATGTGATGCACAAAATTTCTTGACATGAAATAAATCTTTGCAGGTATGTAAAATTGATAAGATGCTGCCTGACATATGATTCATTCTGTTTTGAGATTCCTATTGGTCTGTTATTTGATGAGTGCACGTTCAAATACTCTGCTACACGCGCCCCCCCCCCCCCCCCCCCCACACACAGCTCAGCGTTACTAAAGCACTTAGTGTAATGTATCCATTGGACCATCTATTTCATTGTCGTAGCCAATCCTAATAACTGCAGTAGACTAATTTAGCTGTTGCTCTTAACGGTGAGGACTGTAATTCCTAGTGAGGTTCACAGTATGTGATGTGTTGACTGCATCAAAACAGTAAAATAGCTATAGGAAAAGAACAGAAAGGGCCTCAAGGTAAATGAGTCACAATTCAATGTAGACTGAAACCAAATTCAGAATCTAAAGGTCACTGGGAAAAACAAAAAAATTAGAACAGTGTGGCAGAGCGACGTCTTCTGAGGTTGAGTTCAAGACATGCTGTTGGGACAGTGTAGAGGATGCTTTATTCTACATCTGGCTATGCAATACCTGTGCTGGAACTGTTTGCTGTCTTTTGGTACACAAAATCAGATAGTTGTTCAATTTTCCAATACCTATCAGGCTAAATATTAAGGAATAAAAGAAAATACTGCAGATACTGGAAATCTGAAATAAAAACAAGAAATGCTGGAAATACTCAGTAGGTCTGGCAGCATCTGTGGAGAGAGAAGCAGAGTTAACGTTTCAGGTAGGTGACCCTTCATCAGAACTGGCAAATATTAGAAATGTAAAAGGTTTTAAGCAAGTAAAGTGGAGGTGGGGCAAAAGATAACAAAAGAGGTGTTGACAGGACAAGGTCACAGAGAATAACTGACCAGAAGGTCATGGAGCAAAGGCAAATGGTATGTTAATGGTGTGCTGAAAGACAAAGCATTAGTACAGAGAGGATGTTAATGGACAGAAAACTGAATAGCCTGGCCCCAAGCACAAACATGAAAAAAAACAGTGGGTAAGCACAGTAGAAACAAACTAAAATAAAATAAACACATTAAAAAAAAATAAAAAGGGGGGCCCCGTCATGCTCTGAAATGATTGAACTCAGTGTTCAATCCGGCAGACTGTAGCGTGCCTAATTCATTACCCCCACCACCTCGTCCCCTTCCCATGGCACCTTCACCTGCAATTGCATGAGGTGTAATACCTGCCCATTTACCTCCTCTCTCCTCACTATCCAAGGCCCCAAACACTCCTTTCAGGCGAAGCAGCAATTTACTTGCACTTCTTTCAATGTAGTATACTGTATTCGCTGCTCACAATATGGTCTCCTCTTCATTGGGGAGACCAAAGGCAGATTGGGTGAGCGCTTTGCGCAACACCTTTGCTCAGTCCAAAAGCATAACCCTGAGCTTCCGGTTGCTGGCCATTTCAACACTCCCCCTGCTCTCATGCCCACATCTCTGTCCTGGGATTGCTGCAGTGTTCAGCAAATATCATCGCAAGCTCGAGGAATAGCATTTCATTTACTGATTAGGCACGCTACAGCCTGCTGGACTGAACATTGAGTTCAATAATTTCAGAGCATGACGGGCCCCCCTTTTTATTTTTAGTTTTTTTAATGTGTTTATTTTAGTTTGTTTCTACTGTGCCTACCCACTTTTTTTTTCATGTTTGTGCTTGGGGCCAGGCTGTTCAGTTTTCTGTCGATTAACACCCTCTCTGTACTAACACTTTATCTTTCACCACACCATTAACATACCGTTTGCCTTTGCTCCATGACCTTCTGGTCAGCTATTCTGTGACCTTGTCCTTTCAATACCTTCTCTTTTGTTATCTCTTGCCTCACCCCCGCTTTGCTTACTTAAAACCTTTTACATCTCTAATATTTGCCAGCTCTGAAGAAGGGTCACTGACCTGAAACGTTAACTCTGCTTCTCTCTCCACAGATGCTGGCAGACCTGCTGAGTATGTCCAGTATTTTTTGTTTTTATATTAAATTTTAAGGGAAGTGTTCAGATTAATGGAGTGGACAGATAGATGATAAATATAGTTTAATATTGGGAAGTGTAAAGTTGTATGTTTTGTGGAAAAGTATAATGAAAGGAACTATATCAGTTAAGACCACAGAGGAACAGGGGTGTATTGGTGCAGAAATATAGATCTTTAAACTGAATCAGATAGAAAAGGCCATAAAAAGACATTTGATATTAAATATAAAAGCAAGAAAGCAATGTTGAATTTGTCTTGGTTGGACCACAGGTTGACATTTGTGTGCCAGCGAAAGGTCATTGACCTTAAAATGTTAATCCTATGCTTCTCTTTCCATAGATGCTACCTGACCTGCATGTATATTTTCTGTTTCTATTTCAGATTTACGGCATCTGCAGTAGTATTTTTGTTTCACCTGAATGTGTTGTTACCCCTCCAGTGGTGTGCTCACCGCTTCGGCAGCTCTCTGTTTGAATCCCTTCAGCTTACTTCCTGCCCTCCCCACAGTGTCCGGACTGCCCTATTCAAAGACACTAGCAATATTCTGTCTGGCTGTGACCCTGACACTTTATCTGTCATTTGACATCTCTGCAGTATTCATGCCATCCTCCTCCATCATCTCTCTACGGTTGTGCATCTCAGTGAACTGCATGGTTCCACTTCTGTCTGTCCTAATATAGCCACTGCAGCTCCAGCAATGGCCATTCCTCCAGCTCCCACGTGGTCAGTTTTTTAGAAGAACATTACAGCGCAGTACAGGCCCTTCGGCCCTCGATGTTGCGCCGACCTGTGAAACCATCTGACCTACACTATTCCATTTTCATCCATATGTCTATCCAATGACCATTTAAATGCCCTTAAAGTTGGCGAATCTACTACTGCTGCAGGCAGGGCGTTCCACGCCCTTACTACTCTCTGAGTAAAGAAACTACCTCTCACATCTGTCCTATATCTATCACCCCTCAACTTGAAGCTATGTCCCCTCGTGTTTGCCATCACCATCCGAGGAAAAAGACGCTCACTATCCACCCTATCTAACCCTCTGATTATCTTATATGTCTCTATTAAGTCACCTCTCCTCCTCCTCCTCTCCAACGAAAACAACCTCAAGTCCCTCAGCCTTTCCTCGTAAGACCTTCCCTCCATACCAGGCAACATCCTAGTAAATCTCTGCACCCTTTCCATAGCTTCCACATCCTTCCTATAATGCGGTGACCAGAACTGCACGCAATACTCCAGGTGCGGTCTCACCAGAGTTTTGTACAGCTGCAGCATGACCTCGTGGCTCCGAAACTCGACCCCCCTACTAATAAAAGCTAACACACCATATGCCTTCTTAACAGCCCTATTAACCTGGTTAGCAACCTTCAGGGATTTATGCACCTGGACACCAAGATCTCTCTCTTCATCTACACTACCAAGAATCTTCCCATTAGCCCAGTTCTGGAGTTTTCCAAGAATCCATCCATTCCCCCTCATCATCTACATACTGCTTCTCAGTAACACTATGATGTCAGATTCCACATGTATGCTGATGAGATTCAGTTCTACTTCTGTAGTGCTGTCTTTGACCCTATGGCCATCGTCTTGCAGACATAGTCATGGATGAGCCAGGTTTTCTCTCAATAGAATAACAGGAAGACATAAGCCATTTTGCCAAAAACTGAATATCCTTGCTGCTGACTCCATTCCTTTCCTGTTTGACCCAGAGCTGAGTTTCAAACTTTGCATCTTATGCATCACTGAAATTCATTTACTCCCACTGCTGGACAAACCCTTATCCATACCTGTATCACCTCTGTACTTAATTTCAATAGCATCTTTGCTGGCCCTCTGACTTCCAAAACTCCAACTCCTGCACAAACTTTGTTAGTCATAGAGTCATACAGCACAGAAACAGGCCATTCGGCCCATTGTGTCTGTGCCGGCCATCAAGCAGCTACCTATTATAATCCCATTTTCCAGCACTTGGCCCATAGCCTTGTATGCTATCCATCAACCCATCACAATGCTCAGCCCTTTGTCACTGATCTATACTGGCTCCCCATCTCTTAATGGATCAAAATTAACATTCACATCCTGGCCTACAAGGCCCTTCACGGCCTGCTTCCACCTTATCTCCATAGCATTCTCCAGTCTGACCTTCCCTCCTGGGCTTACTGACACAGTTCTGCTATGCATACTTCCCCACCTGCTGTTCCAATTTTAGTGTCGGAGCCTTCAGCTCCAGCTTTGTTGTCTTCAGAATGCAGTAACCCACAAATCCTGCAGTTTAAAAGGAAGTTTTTTTGGTGTGGGGGGATTGGTTCTTAGGAGACACCTGGGCTAAACCATGGCTGCTGACCCCATTGCAAAACCAATTAACAGCAGGGGTATGCTTTGGGCTGGAAAAATATTTTCTGCAGGGTTTTTTTCAGCCACCGTATCCACTGGCAAGAAAAGTATACTGTCTGATTTTGACACAATGAAAGTGTATCTGCAAAAAGGCGTTAGTTGTACAGAATGCTTCAAATGGTACTCCCCAGACTGGAATGGAAGCTCTCAATTTAGGTTTATACCCTTCTTGATGGACCCCTCAATAACGTCGTTCAGAAGTGAGAGGTACACTTTACCTTCCTCCTAGTGGCAGCCAACTCCATTTGCAGACACTTGTGTGGGATCTGAATAAGTGAATTGATTTGTTTATTGAACTTCCCTCCGTGCTGCTTGCCTCTTTGTTATTACTGACAGGCCACTCTCCTTTGTTGCCCTTCCTCCAATTCTTCAACATCATAGGTAACAGTTGTTACGACCGACTACTCCAGTCAAAGCCCCCAATCAAAATATACGATTCTGATTGTGGTGGGAGAAACGCACTGATAATTCAATCCCGTCACTCCACAGATCGCCTAACAGATGATTTCAAAACTTTCCAAATTAAAGAAAGACCCAGCCAAATTGTACCATCTATTAACCCCCGAATGAGGTTAACCAAACCAGGTGTCTTTAAATCAACAAATTAACTCTTTAATAAGGAATTCCGTGAACAACTGATGCCCCTCTACGTTGCTTTCATTGATCTCACCAAAGCCTTTGACCTCGTCAGCAGATGTGGTCTCTTCAGACTACTAGAAAAGATCGGTTGTCCACCAAAGCTACTAAGTATCATCACCTCATTCCATGACAATATGAAAGGCACAATTTAGCATTGTGGCGCCTCATCAGACCCCTTTCCTATCCTGACTGGCATGAAACAGGGCTGTGTTCTCGCACCTACACTGTTTGGGATCATCTTCTCACTGCTGCTCTCACATGCGTTCAAGTCTTCAGAAGAAGGAATTTTCCTCCACACAAGATCAGGTGGCAGGTTGTTCAACCTTGCCCATCTAAGAGCGAAGACCAAAGTACGGAAAGTCCTCATCAGGGAACTCCTCTTTGCTGACAATGCTGCATTAACATCTCACACTGAACAGTGTCTGCAGAGATTCATCGACAGGATTGCGGCTGCCTGCAAAGAATTTGGCCTAACCATCAGCCTCAGAAAAACGAACATCATGGGACAGGACGTCAGAAATGCTCCATCCATCAATATCGGCGACCATGCTCTGGAAGTGGTTCAAGAGTTCACCTACCTAGGTTCAACTATCACCAGTAACCTGTCTCTCGATGCAGAAATCAACAAGCGCATGAGAAAGGCTTCCACTGCTATGTCCAGACTGGCCAAGAGACTGTGGGAAAATGGCGCACTGACACAGAACACTAAAGTCCGAGTGTATCAAGCCTGTGTCTTCAGCACCTTGCTCTGCGGCAGCGAGGCCTGGGCAACGTATGTCAGCCAAGAGCAACGTCTCAATTCATTCCATCTTCGTTGCCTCCGGAGAATCTTTGGCATCAGGTGGCAGGACCGTATCTCCAACACAGGCGGACAACATCCCCAGCATATACACACTACTGAGTCAGCGGCGCTTGAGATGGCTTGGCCATGTGAGCCGCATGGAAGATGGCAGGATCCCCAAGGACACATTGTACAGCGAGCTCGCCACTGGTATCAGACCCACGGGCTGTCCATGTCTCCGCTTTAAAGACGTCTGCAAACGCGACATGAAGTCCTGTGACATTGATCACAAGTCGTGGGAGTCAGTTGCCAGTGATCGCCAGAACTGGCGGGCAGCCATAAGGACGGGGCGAAAGAGTGGCGAGTCAAAGAGACTTCGCAGTTGGCAGGAAAAAAGACAGAAGCGCAAGGGGAGAGCCAACTGTGTAACAGCCCCGACTATCAATTTTATCTGCAGCACCTGTGGAAGAGTCTGTCACTCTAGAATTGGCCTTTATAGCCACTCCAGGCGCTGCTTCACAAACCACTGACCTCCAGGCGCTTGCCCATTGTCTCTCGAGACAAGGAGGCCAAAGAACAAATTCTTAAACACTATGAAGATATAAACAACATTTAAAATAGAAATAATTAGAGTCATTGCAAATTTACAGTCAAATGTTGTTTGAAGTCTTCACAGAATATTGCTTTCTTTCCCTCACAAATTTCAACAATTAACAACTTGCAAACACTTTCAGCAGAATCAATCTGACTTTAGAGTTTTTGAGGGATAAAAGATTGTCATAGTCTAACTTCCCTCCCTTCAGTTTAAATTACCCGAGATCTCTGTTTTGGCTTGATGTTTTAGAATTTTGAGAGAGAATAATTAAACAGACTAAAATCCTCTTCCTTCAGTTTAAATGGTAGAGAGCTCGTTTTTCAGGTGCTAACACCAGCTGTCCTCTGTGTCTGTCTCTGTGTGTTCTATCAGAACAAACTGTCTTCAACTAAAAGCCAGTTCAAAATTGAATTGTAACAAATGTATCGCATGAGACTCACTCCCAGTGGCTGTTTCTATGCAAACGAGAATGCACCCTTTGAATCACAGACTCCAAATGGCTGTTTCTAAGGCAATGAAAATGCACCTTCCTCTAACTCTTGAGACTTGCTGGTTCTTTAAGGCTTGCAAGGGATCAGTATTGCTTTAAGGCAAACTGTATATTCCCCAAAAAAACTACAGAACATGACACAGTGGTGCCTCCATGTCTCCACAGTGAACATTAGTCCACTTTTCTGCCACCACCACTTCCAACTTAATGGCGAGCTCGGGATTTGGTGGATCTTATGCTGCAATGCGCTCCCCCTCCCCCACCATCTCCTGGCAGTGCACCACAAACCAGGCTTTTCATCAGCAGAGGGACTTCTTTCACAACATTCAGTCCAGTCTAACATCTAAGCAGCTGAATGCTGACGTGAGTGATCTTGTACTATGGGCCAGGTCAACCACATTTTTTTCAAAATCTGTGTTTAGCATAGATACTATATCTGCAAAACAACTGTGAAACAATACTTTCTCCTCACTTTTAACTTATTGTGAAGGCAGTAGTGTGTGCTGGTTTTCAGATCCATGGATGTTAGCAGTCCTCTGGTACATGCCCAAGTATCTATTGGTTTACATGTGAAACTAAATTCTGCCTGTCAGCAGATAATTCAGCAAGCAGAGGCAACTATCATAATTGAGTCTGATCCTGTCTTCATTGTATAGAAATCAGAATTTTGGTTAGTCTTTCCTTTGCCTTGTTGGCAGATGCTGGGGCTGATTTTTGGATCATTTGTCTGGCCTTTTGTCCCTGACTCACACCCCTCCCAATCCCACCCTGCTCTTGATTGGTTAACTTGGCAGGGAGAGAAACTAGGGCCATTTTGCTTTGTCTGGTTCAGTCCTAAACCATATGGTGGATTTACAGCTAAGCCTCCAGGGAGCTGCTTGTATGGTTTAAGACATTTGAACACCACATCCTTTGCGTTGAAATCTTGTATTAAATCCAGTCATCTGTTGATCTCTATAGTGACGTGCTTATGCATCACACCTTCTGTCATTATGCCAAATACTGTTTTTATGAGTGCATTATTTGAACACTTTATACTATTTGGACAGAAAATAAATACTTCTTGAATTTTCTCGAAGTACTTTGTACAATTAATTGTAATGTAAACAAAAGAATTTTTCAAGCTACACTTGAGTGTTTGGTATCTAATAATAAACTGCACATAGTTTCTCCTACAGGTAGATATCTCTCCAGCCAGGGCAATTAACTGGAATCAAGTATAGAACATTGAGAGTTGAGTTGAAATAAAAACAAGAAATGCTGGAATCACTCAGCAGGTCTGGCAGCATCTGTGGAATGAGAAGCAGAGTTAACGTTTCGGGTCAGTGACCCTTCTTCGGAACTGACAAATATTAGAAATGTCACAGGTTATAAGCAAGTGAGGTGGGGCAAGAGATAACAAAGGAGGTCTAGATTGGACCAGGACACATAGCTGACCAAAAGGTCATGGAGCAAAGGCAAACAATATGTTAATGGTGTGTTGAAAGACAAAGCATTAGTACAGATTAGGTGTAAATACACTGAATATTGAACAGCAGCAAGTGCAAACCTGAAAAAAAACAGTGGGTAAGCAAACTAAACAAACTAAGATGAAATGAAATAAATGCAAAAAAAAGATTGTAAAAAATGTTTAAAAAAAAGGAAGAAAAAATAACTAAAAATGAAAGTAAAATGGGGGGCTGTCATGCTCTGAAATTATTGAACTCAATGTTCAGTCCAGCAGGCTGTAGTGTGCCTAATCGGTAAATGAGATGCTGTTCCTCGAGCTTGCGTTGATGTTCACTGGAACACTGCAGCAATCCCAGGACAGATATGTGAGCATGAGAGCAGGGGGCAGTGTTGAAATGGCAAGCAACCGGAAGCTCAGGGTCCTGCTTGCGGACTGAGCGGAGATGTTCCGCAAAGCGGTCACCCAGTCTGCATTTGGTCTCCCCAATGTAGAGGAGACCACACTGTGAGCAGCGAATACAGTGTACTACATTGAAAGAAATACAAGTAAATCGCTGCTTCACCTGAAAGGAGTGTTTGGGGCCTGGGATAGTGAGGAGAGAGGAGGTAAATGGGCAGGTATTACACCTCCTGCGATTGCAGGGGAAGGTGCCCTGGGACGGGGACGAGATGGTGGGGGTAATGGAGGAGTGGACCAGGGTGTCGCGGAGGGAACGATCCCTTCGGAATGCTGACAGGGGAAGGGAGGGGAAGATGCGACTGGTAGTGGCATCACGCTGGAGGTGGCGAAAATGGCGGAGGATGATCCTTTGGATATGGAGGCTGGTGGGATGAAAAGTGAGGACAAGGGGAACCCTGTCACGGTTCTGGGAGGAAGGGGTGAGGGTAGAGGTGCAGGGAATGGGTCGGACACGGTTGAGGGCCCTGTCAACAACAGTGGGGGGAATCCTCGGTTGAGGAAAAAGGTCATATCAGAAGCACCATCATGGTTTATTTCATTTCATCTTCATTTATTTCATTTCATCTTAGTTTGTTCAGTTTGCTTACCCACTGTTTTTTTTCAGGATTGCACTTGCTGCTGTTCAATATTCAGTGTATTTACACCTAATCTGTACTAATGCTTTGTCTTTCAACACACCATTAACATATTGTTTGCCTTTGCTCCATGACCTTTTGGTCAGCTATGTGGCCTGGTCCAATCTAGACCTCCTTTGTTATCTCTTGCCCCACCCCCACCTCACTTGCTTATAACCTGTGACTTTTCTAATATTTGTCAGTTCCGAAGAAGGGTCACTGACCCGAAACGTTAACTCTGCTTCTCATTCCACAGATGCTGCCAGACCTGCTGAGTGGTTCCAGCATTTCTTGTTTTTATTTCAGATTTCCAGCATCCGCAGTATTTTGCTTTTATTTGAGAGTTGAGTTGATATCACTTGCCGAACTGGGGGGGGGGGGGGGTGGTGCTGGAACATGTACTGTAGTATATTGTACTGGAAACCACACAATGCTTCGAGTGTTAACCTGTATTTTATGCATTGACCATATTGCATACTGTGGAGGTTGATGGTAAGTTGATTCTTATTGCAGTTAGCACATTTTTAGCTACTGCATAATTTGCCTAATTCACTGAAACGACGGTATCATTGGGAAATGTTATGTTACAGGAAATGCTTTTCTCTATTTATGAAGAGAGTAACCCACATTAGATCCAAAATAGATCACTACAGGCATTTACTCGTTATTGTTCCTCCAATGAAACTTTTTTCCATTGATATCATTTTTGTTGCCAAACCATCTCTCAATCCCACTAGCTAATTAATCACGAATTCCAAGACCTCTAACCTTCTTCAACAGCTGCACATGAAAGCCTTTATCAAATGCTTTTGAAAGTCCAAGTAAGTTGTCTGCTAATTCAGTTATCTGTGTTGAATGCTGGCTAAAAATAAAGGCAAAATAATGTCCTAGTAATGCAGTTTGAAAAGTTGGGTTACTGAATAGTAATAGCCTGTAGTTGTATTTGGATTTTATTAAGGGCATTTTTTTAAAAAAACACATGTGGTAGAATACAATTTCCAACTCAGTCAGACACTTACCATAATTCTCTCTAAATAGATTGTTCCACTGCTTAAAAAAATTAATTCAGAATGACTATGGTGTCAACATAAAAGAAAGCAAAGTCATACAGGTGATCAAGGTTCAAGTTGGCATACTTAAAGCAGTTAATTAGAGGGAAAAAATGTCACAACATGTATAGTAATGATGACTGCAAGACATGACAATTGCATTATTCTACCAAAGGTCAAATGGCTTCTTTTCTGCTCAAATGCTGCCGGCATAGATGTGCAGCCAATAAAGGACATAGTATTAGTGGAGAAGTATCTAGTTTTATTAAAATTTGCAGACTCAGCATTAGGTAGTAATAGATTTGGAGTCCAACACTGTTACATCACTCATACCTTAAAATACAATGTAAAAATGAGCATGGGAATCAGCTGTGAAACTTCACAGTGGCGCAGTGGTTAGCACCGCAGCCTCACAGCTCCAGGGACCCGGGTTCGATTCCAGGTACTGCCTGTGTGGAGTTTGCAAGTTCTCCCTGTGTCTGCGTGGGTTTTCTCCGGGTGCTCCGGTTTCCTCCCACAAGCCAAAAGACTTGCAGGTTGATAGGTAAATTGGCCATTATAAATTGTCACTAGTGTAGGTAGGTGGTAGGGAAATATAGGGACAGGTGGGGATGTTTGGTAGCAATATGGGATTAGTGTAGGATTAGTATAAATGGGTGGTTGATGTTCGGCACAGGCTCGGTGGGCCGAAGGGCCTGTTTCAGTGCTGTATCTCTAATCTTCAGATACATCACCTATTCATTACTGGATTACAGAAATGTAAAATTAAAGTTTAACCTTAGTTATATTGCCTTCCCTGGAATATGAGAAAATAGGATGTTTTTGCAGCTCTGCAGGAAGCCGAAGAGCTAGATTTGGTTTTAACTCTTAACCCCACCCCCCCCCCCCCCCCCCCCAGCCCACAATGTACAGCATTAAAAGTCCATTATATTTGATGTTATATATATATTTGGAACAAGTTTTTTGCTCCACTAGGTCAACTAACGTATTTGTCCATGTTAATTCTTTTGGTGCCACTTCATAATCACAGCTGTGGTGGCATCAGTTTTAATGTCTGATTGATACAATCACATTGCAACAGAATATTGTCACGTCAAAGAGTAGGGCTTGTTTTTCTAAAATTGTTGCTCTAAAATTAAGGGCAGATGTCTAGGAATGGGTTTAAAAGGAAACAGCTACAATAAACGCAGAGGCAGTTCACCATGTCCAATGGAAATGGAACAGAAAGCTTCACATAGAAAACTTTGCAATTTTGCAACATAGGTTTGTTTGGTTTTGGAAGTGGAGGGATATCTTTGCACTATAGCCACAATGTACCAATCTTGGTACTTGAATCATTGGAGAAACTGATACCCAAAATGGCCAGATCATGGATGAAGGTGGCCCAGCAGGTACAGGATAAGATTATATGCTTAGGTAGTGACCTCCCATATTATACATTACTCCTTTACAGTAACTATAGATTTATAGTTTGTTTCATTTATAGGTTGTTTCATGTTCTTGCTATTGTTTGGTAAATCACATCATAATTCTTGCATGACGAGCAGTACCATGACTGTGGTTGGAGGATCAAAAGATTATGGAAAGAAATGTCCAGGTGCAGTCTGGAATATAAAATTTTTGTTCTAGATATGATCTGCTAATTCAGCATGTAACAAGACTGATCCAGGGTCATTCCTGGTCTATATGACTCATTTACTTACTGGATAACCTTGCAGTGCCACTGGGAAACTGGAATTTTCAATACAGTAACAGGTTATGTTTTAAACCAGTTTGTGTAGTTTGATTGTGACACGGGTATGTTGCAGTAATAAGTAACTTAATGTCGTCTACTACTTGGAAAAAATTACCTCATGGCAGATGTTATGCTGCCTATCACAAAGTCTACAAAGATTTTATTTCAGTACAGCATCTCTTATAATTGGATTTTAAAATGTAAAATTTAAAATATTGATGTGATCTTTATGAACATAGTTCCAAAATCCTGTGGCAGTAGTTCAATAATAATTGGTTAAAGACTAAGATTAAGATATTGTTGACTGGAAATTTTTTTTCAAATGTTGAAGGGTTTCTGGGCGTCAGTCAAGGCAATTTTGAGGTCACCATCTGTGAGACCTTAAACTGCTCATAGGAAGATTATAATTGACTTTTGGGAGAGGGAGAGGAAAACAAGGGAGAATGCCCTTGAGTTCCTTGGTCATAAAAAGGCCACACAATGAGGCTCAAGAGCCTAAGAGGATGCATAACATCCTAATTCAGACAAAAAAAAAGTAAACTCAACAGTCTTAAAAAGGACAATTTGAGTTACATGGATAGTTTCCGCGAATCATGTCAAAGGAAGATATTTTATCACTTCTTATCATGGGCAACCTAGGTTTACTCATGTGGCAAGTGAAAAAGGTAATGAAATATGATTTTCATTTATATTGGTAAAGAACGAGCCTGCTTTCTAAAAAATTTCTGTAAACAGTTTTAAAACTTTAAGTGCAGTAATTTGAATCCCATCATCCCTTAAACTGCCACAGATTTCATAACTTAGTGGCTTGCATACCAAGTTTAAATGCAAAAATGTAAACCATTCTCAGTAACTGTTTAGAGGGTAATGTTATTATGCAAAAAGTCTTCATTAGTCAAGAACCACCTGGGGCCTTAAACAATATATTTCAAGGTTTAAAAGATTGCCCTATGCACAAGCCACTAATGTCTAATTCGGAATCCAGATGTGTCTCATTGCATTTCTGGTTGATGTGGATGTTGGGGATGTGATCTCAATATTTATATTTGCTTACTGTACATATGTGTACTTTAACCTTTGTGTGTTTTCTTCTTTTTTTTCATTTTACCAACAATGTGTGAATGCTTTACTTTCCTCGTTAGTGAACAGTGGTAGATGTTAATATACATGAAGGACACGAACCTGTATTATGTGAGTGCATACAAGGCATTTTCTACTAAAATTATGTATGTGGCTAAAATGGTGTCACTGTAGTCACATCTGTGGTTCATCAGCAGTAGCTATCGGACAAAACTGGTTTAGATTAAATACTGCTTTAAAGGCTTCTGCTCAAGAGACAAAAGTTTTGCAAAGTTTAAATATGCCAATCCACACCCCAAAAAAAGTTTAAAATCCAGTTTTATTTTCTCTTTTTTTCCATACAGGTTTTAAGGCATCTGCACGAAAGACATAAATTCTGCAAAGGTTATAAAATCATTTACGGTCAGCCTGGGGTATCGTTTGATCTTGCTTCCTAGATTTTCCATTCTTCTTCTATGTGAAAGTTAACCTGTGTTAAGTCCCATTAAATATGTACACAGCAACAGCACATTAAGCTTTAGACATTCACTTGGGGCAAAAATCACAGCACAAAAAGGACAAAGACCGCCATTATTCAAAGCTATAAGTAGAGCTATTTACAGGTCCCTTATTATGGCATGATGTCTTAATATGTGCGTAATCTGATCCAACAGGGGGTTGGGCTGGGGCAAGGCAGGCAGCTATGTATTTAGGATTTGTTTTAACACTTGATATTTGGAAGCACAACATGACGCTACCATAAAATGCCATTTAGCTCATACCCCCTTCAAAGTGGTCACACATCTACAATGGCAGGTCCAGCGCATTTTAACAAAACAAGACAACAAAGTAGTCATCGTGCAAGCTCTCCCGTTCATGCTATTCTGTTACGTGAACTCTGAAAGCTACCCGACCCAAGAACCGGTCGCGATCATCATCATTCTTCAGATTGGTACCAGTTATTTTGCACTCAATCATTAAATCCTTGTTGGTATCATTGGTACCCAACATTAGTTTTACAGCAACCAGAGGCTGAGAGTAGTTAACCTACAAGGAAAGATAAAAACAAAGATCAGGTTTTTAATTTTAATGTCACCTCTTCTAGCTAACTCCAGAGCATTTTCCACTATAGTTGGAGGAATGATATACCTAACTCCATATAGAAAGCCAGCTGGTTACTTGTCAAATACCATTACTGGATTTATGTGACAAAACAAACTTTCACTTGGCTAATTTCACAAACATGAAAACCGTCACAGCAACATTGTAAAGTCAGGACTGTTCACCTGTGGGAGGATGGGAACAGGAATTGGACATTCAGACCCTCGAACCAGTCACAGAGCATGGCTGACCTGTACCTCAGCTCCATGTACCCACCTTTGTTCAATGTCCCTTAAAACCCTTAGCTAACAAAAATCTATCAATTGCCTTGGAAATTTCAATTGATCCAGCATGCACAGCTTTTTTGGGCAAGAGACAAGCAATTAGATCATGGTTTTGTTAGGTTAGTGTATATGATTGCAATGTCAAAGAGGAGCAGAGAAATGTAGAATTAAAATTAAAACAAACTTACATGGGCTTTTTTGCCATAATATGGATAGTACATTTTATCAAATGATCCAAAGTATTTTAAATCCACTTGCGGTTCTTTCTGCATAAAGACAAAAAAAGTTTACAATACCTCATATTACAGTTGAATACTATTACTTAACTGATCAGAGGTTCTGGGAGACATATGAAGTACATATTAATTTAAAAAAGCAAATTATAGATTTAATAACACATCCATCATTTTATGCAGATATTTAAATTGAAGACAGAGGCAGTCTGGTGGTTAAGTGCATTCATGTAATATGCTGCACCATGAAGCAGAACGATGAATGAATCTCTGATGAGTTAACCAGTTTTGGCTGGTCAGTCAGGCTAAGGGAGGAAAAACAAAACTAAAACATCCAGTAACATTTAGTATTCCCTAGTGATTGCGCACAAATAAAAAGTCGAAAAACAAAAAGCCACAATCTTGCTGTAACAGCTATACTTAGACAATTACAACTAAATCTAATACACATTACGAGATCATGTCTCATTGGATTTCTACCGTGGTGCAATTGGAGTGGGGGGAAAATTTTAAAAGGTATTCCACAACTACCTTGCTGACCCATGACTACCTTTTAAAGTCCTAAATTTAAAGTTCCTTATAAAATACACAAGATGAATACACCGAACTAATACACATTTCATCAAAAGCAATGTCTCCACACTCTCAAATTGGAATTTTCTTTTCCTTCAAATGTGTTCAGAACTACCAGCATTACTGGAAATTTCTATTGCTGAAAATAGACATGTCGAAGCTTTTCGTCTTGCACTCATCAGGACAATCTGCAAGAATACCAATGTAAGGGAAAACAACAATTTTATACATGCATTCTCCATGGCACGCCTCTACCAATCAGAGTTCACTTGCCAACCAATCAGCACTCTCTTCTCATAAAGTATAAAGTAGTTGTTTTCCCTTACATTGGTATTCTTGCGAATTCTCCTGATGAGTGCAAGACAAAAAGCTTCGACAACATGTCTCTATTTTCAGCAATACTCAAGTTCTATACTACTAAACAAATATTTGGACATTTCTATATTGCTAAACAGAACACTAGTGATCTTGCAAGAAAGTGCCATAACACAGATGTATAAACATCAGGATTCTAAAATTCAGAGAGTAGAAAGGCAGCAGAGGCTTATTTAAAAGTAACAATTCTAAATTGAAAACTTCTAATTTTGAATTGTATATAATCCAAAACCATTTAAACAAAAGTTAATCTGAAACCTAGCACACAAGTAACATATTTGCCCATAGAATGCACAGATTTAAACACCAACAATTTACAGTTTTGTGAAGATTACAAAGGACAATATTTAGCACAACCCTATAAACAACAATCTGTTCCACATCTCTCATGTAACATTGCTCGAGGGGTGAGCCAGATGGAAATTCATCTGCTGCTACCCTTTGTTTTTCCTAAATGCCAAAATTTCTGTTCTGCCTTAACTTTCCCCTGTACCTCACCCAATTCCTGAATCAAACTGGTTGTTAAAGCAACTAATTTTAGTAAGGCTGCAAGCAATGAAAAAAAAAAAATCGCTTAAAAATTTTAATCTGTTACTTTTGGTTTTAATTGCATATTTGATATAATTACTGCATCCATCTCTATCGATGCTATCATCCAAATATGAATCCAGCATAAAAACCTATTTCTTTTTTCCCATTTATGCATTCATACAAATCTTCTGTACTTTTAACATAGCTAAGTATTATGTATGTACTCACACATCAGAACCACCTGATCATGTGACCATGATTGCACTGAAGTTAGCACATGGACAGAAGAGCTACTACTCTGGAGGACCTCAGATCGTAACAGCAGGTGACAAATGCTGTCAGCATGAAACACTGACGGTTGTTGTGTGTCAATTGATACTTCCCTCTGACAACATCGTGGAGCCTGGGTATTCACCACTTTTGGTATCAAAGGCATCTAATCCACATCCTACCAGAGTATTAGTTCATGACACCATGATGAGTTAAAAGTTAAATTTGTTGGTGTTGAAACTACCCTGTGCAAATATTATTGTGCAAATGTAGTGTACATTTGTATGTTCCCAATTTTTAAAAAGTTCTTCAAGTGTCATGGTGTAGCCATTACACAATACCGTGGTGTGTTGAGGATCAGGTCTGAACTGTGATTTCACCACCCCAACTATTGAGTTCCCAATCTCAATGATAAAGTGACAAAAGTGCCAAGCCAAGACCAAGTTTCTCCACTCAGAGAGTAATGTAAAATGAAAGTCAGCAATCTCACCGGCCAGCTCAGAATGGTCCAAGTAACAGGAGGAAAGGAATTTTTTTTTTTAAAACTACAAAAGCAGAGCTTACTTTTTTTCAGAAAAAATCTTTTGTGGAATATCTGTGATTTATGTAATTTTTTAAAATCAAAAGAATGAATGCATTACTCACAGAAGTTAACTGATTAATTTCTAATTTCTAGCCTTTTACAGTTCTTGAATTAGTTGTACCAGATGGTATGGATTGATTCTTAAGAAGAGTGCATTGACCATGAATCAGGAATTTCATGTACAGGAAAAATAACAGAAGAAAACAAGCTATTCTCTGAATTGTAGCACAAGATATTTCACAGACCATACCATTCAAAAAAACTAAACCGGTAGGAACAGCAAAAGGGCATCAGGCCCAAATGACTTTTTTTTGCTGGAAATGAATCCCAACAATTTTCCTTCTTACCATATTCCTCCTTCAAGAAAAGAGATCTACTTTCTTCTTAGGCTAAGTTATGTAGTGTGGGGGTGGGGGGGGGGTGGTGTCAGTTAGCTCAGTTGGCTAGAGTGTGATGCAGAAAGACACCAACAGCGTGGGTTCAATCCCCATACCGGCTGTGGTAGTTCATGGAGGCCTGCCTTCCCGCCTTGCCCCACACTTCAGGAGTAGTAACCCTCAAGCTATACATCACCAATTGTCTCACTCTGAAGGGGAGAGGTACCTATGGTCCATTGGGATTATGGCTAGAGCATAGCATAGTTATTTAGTTGGTTTAATAGCTTTGTAGCTTATTTTATAACTTCCATTTGTGTAAAACACACATTTTCTTTCTCTTAACTTCCCAATTTTTAAACTCTTGTCTGCTACTATGCAAACATTCTGTTATTGTGAACAATATTTCTCTCTGCACAGCTTTAGCCATCCCTTTCATGACCTTAAAAACTTCAATTAGGTCACCTCAGTCTCATTTCTAAGAAAGTAAGTCCTAGTACTTTGATATTTTCACACAAATTCCTATTAATTGGAATAATTTACATTGCTCACCTCTTTACCATTTCAAGGGCAATAATATTCTTCAGATTAGGAGACCAGAAATGCACATACATACTCCAGGTACAATTTACCCAACACCTTATCCCCCCCACCTACTAATCCAATTATGGAGGGACATACTTCACCTGTATTTTGCAATTCTTTACCTCACCCCTTGATTTTCAGTATGGAATGGTGTCAAAAGCTCTTGAAAATACAGGTATATAAAATCAACTGCATTATCCTTCTCTTCAGAAAACCTAACCAGTTGTCCTTCCCAAGTAGTCACCCACTAAACCCCTTAAAAAAAAATTAATACAACAGTTCTGAAGGTCACTGACCTGAAATGTTAACTCTGCTTCTCTCTCCACAGATGCTGCCAGATTTGCTGAGTATTTCCAGCATTTCTTGTTTTTATTTCAGATTTACAGCATTGGTAGTATTTTGCTTTTATTATTACAACAGTTTATTCTCCCAATTGTTAAACTTACTGCTTCTAGATTTGTGCATTGGCTTCTTAATAATGAATGATGTTAGCAATCCTCAGGCATCTCTCCTCAATTTAGTGAACTTAAAGATATTAGATAAAGCTTCACTAAATGTCTGTTATCACAGACTTGTAGAATGGACCAGTTAGTGAACCCTTCTATAAGTACTTGTTGACTGTTACCCACTTCAGACTATCTAGGCCTGTTCAGCCATTCCCCCAAAACAAATTCTGACTTGGGTAGTTTTTCCTCCTCAGTAAAAAGGAATACAGTAACTTTTTTAAAGTAACTATTCAGCGTCCAAATTCTAGCTTCATATCTTCATTGTGATGGAAAGTCCTGATGAAGATTACACAGATCATTCTGAAAATTAGTCTTATTTTGTTAGTTGGGGCTTGAACGTGCACAAGAACCCAATGACCATGCTTAAAGTCTCCACATTAAACTACTGAAAAATCCACCGTTTGTTTGCCTAATATGGTGTGCGTGCACTCACCAATAAAGACACACTCTACTTATCTAAGCCCAGGAAATTTAGGCCAAGGCTGGCAAGAGCAAAAGCTTAGGGACCCTGAAGCGCGCATAGTAGCATTACTGAAGTTTAACTAGCTACATCAATGCAACCCTCTGGCACAAATCATCAGAAATTTTCCCACTGCCTCTCTACCCAAGTCTCCCCACCCATTAGAGCACTGTCTAGAAGTCTTATCTGAAGCCAAATGGGGAAAATGCCTGCCTCTTGTGCTGCGTCAACACCTCTAGCTTCCAACAGTCAGATTGGCCAATCAAGGTTTTTTTTTGAGAAACTTTAGCAGGAGGAAAAGATTCATATTTGCAAGAAACAACCAAGATTGAAAACAGAAGAGAAAATGAGGTAAATAAAGTAAAGCAAGTTTTGGCATTGCCTAGATGGAGATTATAGTTTTAGAATGCTTTACTGCTTTAAAGTTATATTTTCATCTCTGTTGTCTTAAAACACCATTAACCATTCCATCCTCAAAAAATTTCTCATCTAAATTCTACAGCTTTGCTTGCTCATGATTCTGTCCAACCTATGCAATGCCTCTGATGGCTTTTCATGGTGTACATCAGGTGCCCTTCTCCAATCTGCCTTCAACAACATCTGGAAACTTGTATCACAATGACACCCAGCTCAGCCCATTGGGCGCAGGCTTGTTCTACTCTCTCCAAATCCATCAACAAGACCTGAATGAGCCAGAATTCCCACCAGCTAACTCCTGAAAAGCCAAAAATTTTTGGCTCCCTTAAACATTTATGGGATTCCCCAAGGCTCTCAATAGTGAGCTTCATGAATTCCCTCTCTTTAAACTACAGCTCATCCACCTTTCATTCTCACTCATATCCCTATTATCCCATCCTTGTCAAGTTTAACTAGGTCCCTGTGCCCCAGATAATTGAATAAGCTTCTTGTCCTGTGCCTCATTCCTCCCTACCTCCACAATTTCCTTCAGTCTTATATACCCTAATGCACTCTCATTTAACATAGGCCTATGCAGTTGTCACTTCCTCCACTCCACTATCAACAGCCACACACCCCCACCCTCTGAAGCTCCTCATCACCTTCATCCCTACTTTCAAAAGCCTCCTAAAGATCCTTCCTTTAGGCATTTTATTTTTGCTCTCTTCTCCATGCACACCCAACGTCCACAGCTCTGTAAACCATTACGAGAAGTGAGCGCGAGAAAACAGAAGTCATCAATGATGGGTGAAGAGTTATATAATTTTGAGATTGTGTATTATAGAGTTAGGTTACTTCTGCTAATTTAACTTTGTGGTTTTAAATTTATGTAGATTTACACAGAAAATCAATAAGCACCAAACCATTCAGACCATAAGAACATTTTAAATAATGTGAAAATTCGCAACGCAAGACTACTGCCTCCTCATGTACATTCATAATTCAAACAGAATTTTAATCTAGAACATCTGTCTGCATTTACTAACCTGAACAATTTCAATGTTACAGCATACATTGACAATGCTGCACAAAGAAAATCAAAGCATGCTGAAATACATTGTCTGTAAGGTGGTTATATGGAATGCTTGACCTGATTTGTTGCAGCTTTCAAAGCAAAGTTAACATTTTCACTGAATTTTAGACCCCTGAATGGAGCTTTCATCTTACCAAGAAATATTACTGGGTTGGAAGTTGGCAGCATGGAAGTAAAATAAAACGAATATGAATACAGACAACAAAAATAGACAAAAATACCCCCCGTCCCATCATCTCCCCCACCCAGAGTAGCTCACTCCAAACCCCTTCTGGGACTTACCCAATGAATGCCACCACTAAGGCAGGCAGACTGATACTAGTATTGCCCATGGGACAAGCTACCTGTGGAAGCACAACAAGTACCCAGCAGTTCACCGAGTAAACAGATGAGGCCCAAAGATAAATTTCTATTATTCTCAGGGCTTTTGCTTCAGGCACATGCTGCACAGAGTTTAGGCCCAAAAACAGGTCCAGACTAAAAGCAGAAGCATTTAGCAATGTTGCACTGAATATTGGCCCCATCTGGAGTTGAGGTATTCTGTAAAGTTATGGATTAAGACCCAGTGGACTCTCTGGCTATTGTAAATGCAGAGATTTTCACTACAGCATAAGCTCCACTTACAAAGCAAGGTTTTACAGCAAGCACTTGGAGACTCCTCCCCAAAATATCTTTATACCACTCCTTCAACTAAACACAGAACACAAGCAGCCAGTGACTTTCATCCATAACTTGGAGCACCCTGTCCATTTGAATGAGACTCTATCTCAAACAAAGTACTGGAAATACTCAGCAGTACTCATTTGGTTTAGTGACAGCACCTTTCCTACAACTTCCAAGACTGATGAGGTCAAGAGTAGCCTCATTTTGGGGAACCATTAGAGGTCGGCTAGAGAGGAGCCGAGAGAATATATTTCACCTAAGAGGTGGTGGGCGTCTAGAAATCACAGCTTGAAAGGGTGGTAAAGGTAGAAACCTCATCACATTTAAAAAGTACTTAGATATGCACTTCAAGTGCTGTAACTTACAAGGCTACGGATCAAGGGCTGGCATGTGTGATTAGGTTGGGTAGCTCTCTTTCGGTCAGCACAGACAAAATGGGCTGGATTCTATGAGCTCGCTGCCAATCTGGCAGCCCACCCGCGCAGGCTGCACGCCAAAGAGCCACCGTGATGGCATCAGCTGACTGTGTGCAGGCGCCATTTTTAAAGGGCAGTCAGCCCTGCCGGGATATTTAAATGTTTAAAGACATATCTCCCAGCATTACATAAAGTGGCAACGCCCATTTTCCATCCCCTCCCCCCAATAATAATTACATGAACTATTTTCCCTTTCCCTCCCAAAACACTTAGCTTTAACATCTGACCTTCCTCCTCCCAAACTGCACAAAATTTAAAGCACAACCCTTCCCACCATCCCCTACACCCATGATATTTATTTGACCCCATCCCCCTCACCATACTGATAAACTTACTTCCTCCCCTCCTCCCCACCAGTGTTGCGTCGCATTTCCCCGGACGACAATCTGAAGGCGCGGGAATGCCGACCACCGGGCCGAAGATCATGGCGGGCCCTCAACATCGCGGGTGAGTATATTTAAATTAATTAACTTTATTGATTTAAATATTCAAATTGTGGTTCTGTTGCCCAGGGGAGGGGGCAGGCGAAGGGGGGGTGCACCATGCAACCTCCCCCGCCACCCCCCAGGAGGATCAGGCCGGGCCCTGCCGGAGTCAAGGTCCGTGGTGGGCCTCATCTAGAGCCATGCTCCCCCGCCACAGATCATGATGTTGAGGGCTGCTTAAAATCCAGCCCAATGGGTCGAATGGTCTCCTTTAATGTCATAAATTTCTATGATTCTATGATTCATTTCCTCAAAGTTCCCCTTCCAAGTTACACACTATCCTGATTTGGACATGCATTGCCATTCCTTCATCATCACTGGATCAATATCCTGGAATTCTCTATCTAACACTATCACCACATGGGCTGCATTGTTTCAAATAGAAAGCCCATTAACACCTTCTTAAGGAAACTATGGATGGGCAATAAATAAAGACTTGCCAACATCAGCTATGCAAAAAATTTTTAAATAAGTAGAGACAATAAATTTTGAGGGCTGGTTTGTGGATCAGTATTGATTAATGCCAAGTTTCAAAGATAATTTTCAAGCCAATTTGTTACGAGATCAGCTGAAATTTGGAGAATGCTGTACATGGCTGAAGGTTGTTTGAACTGATTGGTGCTAGGAAATCTGGCTGATGAGTAGCAAGAACTTATGGCAGGATGCAGAAGTCTTGAAACCAAGCCCTGACGTGGAAAGTTATGGAACAAATGAATAAACATTCCAAAAATTAGTTAAGCTAATAACTACAAATGGTGAAAATACAATTCTCTACAAGAAAGATTTGAAAGGACAGTAAAAACCATGAAAAGTGCAATTTAATTATGGAATCCTCCTGGTGCCTTGCAACAAAATAAACTACTGCCATACTAGTCTAGACCTTGTATGCAGGAGGGAAATGAAATGACAACATGCTTTTTGGAATAAGATGTGGCACCAAAATATCAAATTAATGATATATTGGTGTTTTCTCCTGTTCTTCCTTCCCCCTACTCTCCACTTACTAGATGACATTTTTATATGCAAGCTGAATTTCTATTCTCAAATTTTTGGCAAACCCATCTAAGCTTTATCTTATAGGATATTTTTATTTGTATTTTTTAGCTTTAGTAGGAACTGGATTACATACAATTAATTACAATTTTACAGTAGCATTTTACATTGCACTAATTCCTCAACTTAAAGAAAGTGAAGTGTACTGAGGCAATTTCTTTTCAAAGTACTGCCTCAACTTGGTCTTAAAGAAATATAGCAAGTAAAATAATAAAGGAATGAAACCGGACAGACCACCCGGCATTGACCTAGGCACCGGAAACGACAATGGCAAACCCAGCCCTGTCGACCCTGCAAAGTCCTCCTTACTAACATCTGGGGGCTTGTGCCAAAGCTGGGAGAGCTGTCCCACAGACTAGTCAAGCAACAGCCTGACATAGTCGTACTCACGGAATCATACCTTACAGACAATGTCCTAGACACTGCCATCACCATCACACCAGCAGGACAGACCCACCAGATGTGGTGGCACAGTGGTATACAGTCGGGAGGGAGTTGCCTTGGGAGTCCTCAACATCGACTCCAGACCCCATGAAGTTTCATGGCATCAGGTCAAACATGGGCAAGGTAACCTCCTACTGATTACCACCTACCGCCCTCCCTCAGCTGATGACTCAGTACGCCTCCCTGTACTACAGCACTTGGAGGAAGCACTGAGGGTGGCAAGGGCACAAAATGTACTCTGGGTGGGGGACTTCAATGTCCATCACCAAGAGTGGCTCAGTAGCACCACTACTGACTGAGCCCTAAAGGACATAGCTGCTAGACTGGGTCTGCGGCAGGTGGTGAGGGAAAAACACACTTGAGCTCATCCTCACCAATCTGCCTGCCGCAGATGCTTCTGTCCATGACTGTATTGGTAGGAGTGACCACCGCACAGTCCTTGTGGAGACGAAGTCCCACCTTCACATTGAGGATACCGTCCATCATGTTGTGTGGCACTATCACCGTGCTAAATGGGATAGATTTCAAACAGATCTAGCAATGCAATACTGGGCATCCACGAGGCGCTGTGGGCCATCAGCAGCAGCAGAATTGTACTCAACCACAATCTGTAACCTCATGGCCCAGCATATCCCCCACTCTACCATTACCATCAAGCCAGGAGACCAACCCTGGTTCAATGAAGAGTGCAGGAGGGCATGCCAGGAGCAGCACCAGGCACACCTCAAAATGAGGTGTCAACCTGGTGAAGCTACAACACAGCACGATCTGCGTGCGAAACTGCGTAAGCAGCATGCGATAGACAGAGCTAAGCGATCCCATAACCAACAGATCAGATCTAAGCTCTGCAGTCCTGCCACATCCAGTCATGAATGGTGGTGGACAGCACATCAGTGTGAAAGATAAGGCTGAATGTATTTGCAACAATCTTCAGCCAGAAGTGCCGAGTTGATGATCCATCTCGGCCTCCTCCTGAAGTCCCCAGCATCACAGATGCCAGACTTCAGCCGATTCGATTCACTCCGCGTGATACCAAGAAACGACTGAAGGCACTGGATACTGCAAAAACTATGGGCCCTGACAATATTCCGGCAATAGTACTGAAGACCTGTGCTCCAGAACTTGCCACGCCCCTAGCCAAGCTGTTCCAGTACAGCTACAACACTAGCATCTAACCTGCAATGTGGAAAATTGCCCAGGTATGTCCTGTACACAAAAAGCAGTTCAAGTCCAACCTGGCCAATTACCGCCCCATCAGCCTACTCTCAATCATCAGTAAAGTGATGGAAGGTGTCATCAACAGTGCCATCAAGCGGCACTTGATTAGCAATAACCAGCTCACTAACACTCAGTTTGGGTTCTGCCAGGGCCATTCAGCTCCTGACCTCATTACAGCCTTGGTTCAAACATGGACAAAAGAGCTGAATTCAAGAGGTGAGGTGAGAGTGACTGACCTTGACATCAAGGCAGCATTTGACCGAATATGGCATCAAGGAGCCCGAGCAAAACTGAGGTCAATGGGAATCAGGGGGAAAACCCTCTGCTGGCTGGAGTCATACCTAGCACAAAGGAAGATGGTTGTGGTTGTTGGAGGTCAATCATCTGAGCTCCAGGACATCACTGCAGGAGTTCCTCAGGGTAGTGTCCTAGGCCCAACTATCTTCAGCTGCTTCATCAATGATCTACCTTCAATCATAAGGTCAGAAGTGGGGCTGTTCGCTGATGATTGCACAATGTTCAGCACCATTCGTGACTCCTCAGATACTGAAGCAGTCCGTGTAGAAATGCAGCAAGACCTGGACAATATCCAGGCTTGGGCTGATAAGTAGCAAGTAACATTCGCGCCACACAAGTGCCAGGCAATGACCATCTCAAACAAGAGAGAATCTAACCATCTCCCCTTGACATTCAACAGCATTACCATCGCTGAATACCCCACTATCAACATCCTAGGGGCCACCATTGACCAGAAACTGAACTGGAATAGCCATATAAATACCGTGGCTACAAGAGCAGGTCAGAGGCTAGGAATCCTGAGGCGAATAACTCACCTCCTGACTCCCCAAAGCCTGTCCACCATCAACAAGGCACAAGTCAGGAGTGTGATGGAATACTCTCCACTTGCCTGGATAGGTGCAGTTCCAACAACACTCAAGAAGCTCGACACCATCCTGGACAAAGCAGCCCGCTTGATTTGCACCCCATCTACAAACATGCACTCCCTCCACCACCAACGCACAGTGGCAGCAGTGTGTACCATCTACAAGATGCACTGCAGCAATGCACCAAGGCTCCTTAGACAGCACCTTCCAAACCCGCGACCTCTACCAACTAGAAGGACAAGGGCAGCAAATGCATGGGTACACCACCACCTGCAAGTTCCCCTCCAAGTCACACACCATCCTGACTTGGAACTATATTGCCGTTCTTCCACTGTCGCTGGGTCAAAATCCTGGAACTCCCTTCCTAACAGCACTGTGGGTATACCTACCCCAAATGGACTGCAGCGGTTCAAGAAGGCAGCTCATCACCACCATCTCAAGGGCAATTAGGGATGGGCAATAAATGCTGGCCTAGCCAGCGACACCCACATCCCTGAATGAATAAAAAAAAAATTACAAAAATATCAAATCTACTCCCTCACCAGAAATATACTATTTCAGCATTCCTTCTCTCCTTGGGCACTCCAGTGATGTCAGTTATTGGGAGGGGCTGGAAGCAGAATGGAGACCAGTAGTTCAGACTAATCAGCAAGTGTATTTCTTTAAAAGCACTTACTGGTTGCCATTGTTTTAAATGTTGTTTTTCAGCGTCCAGCAGCTTTGGTGGCTCCCATCACCAAGAAAGGCTCGGTAGCACCACTACTGACTGAACTGGCCAAGTCCTGAAGGACATATCTGCCAGACTGGGCCTGCCGCAGGTGATAAGAGAATGAACAAGAGGGAAAAAAAACTACCTGACCTTTCCCTCACCAATCTATCTGTTGCAGATGTATCTGTCCATGACAGCATTCAGTAGGAGTGAACACCG
Organism: Heterodontus francisci; assembly: GCF_036365525.1. Taxonomy (NCBI): domain Eukaryota; kingdom Metazoa; phylum Chordata; class Chondrichthyes; order Heterodontiformes; family Heterodontidae; genus Heterodontus; species Heterodontus francisci. The sequence continues at coordinate 95,144,810 of NC_090381.1, read as the reverse complement.
CACAGTCCTTGTGGAGACGAATTCCCATCGTCACGCTGTGAATACCCTCCTACGTGTTGTGTGGCACTACCACCACGCTGAATGGAACAGATTCAGAACAGATCTAGCAGCTCAAAACTGGGCAACCATAAGGCGCCGTGGGCCATCAGCAGCAGCAGAATTGTGTTCAACCACAATCTGGAACCTGATACCCCAGCATATCCCTCATTCTACCATTACCATCAAGCCAGGGGATCAACCCTGGTTCAATGAGGAGTACAGGAGGACATGCCAGGAGCAGCACTAGGCAAATCTAAAAATGCAATGCCAACCAGGTTAACCTACAATACAGGACTACATGCATGCTAAAGAGCAAAAGTAGCATGCAAGAAACAGAGATAAATGATCCCAAACCAGTGGATCAGATCAAAGCTCTGCAGTCCTGCCACAAGCAGTCGTGAATGGCAATGGACAATTAAACCATTAAAGGAGAAGGAGGCTCCACAAACACCCCATCCTCAATGACGGGGGCGCCCAGCAAGTCAGTGCAAAAGACGAGGCTGAAGCATTGCAACCACCTTCATCCAGAAATGTTCAATGGATGATCTACTGTGACTTCCTCCTCAGGTTCTCAGCATCACAGATGTCAGTCTTCAGCCAATTCGTTTCACTCCATGTTATATCAAGAAACAGCTAAAGGCACTGGATAATACAAAGGCTATGGGTTCTGATAACATCCCGGCTGTAGTACTGAAGACTTGTGCTCCAGAACTAGCTGCACCCCTTGCCAAGCATTTCCAGTGCAGCTACAACACTGGCACCTACCCGACAATGTGGAAAATTGCCCAGGTATCTCCTGTCCACTAAAAGCAGGATAAATCCAATCCAGCCAATTATCTCCCCTTCAGTCTACTCTCTATCATCAGTAAAGTGATGGAAGATGTCACAGACAGTGTTATCAAGCGCCACTTACTCAGCAACGACTGATGCTCAGTTCGGGTTCCATCAGGGCGGCTCAGCTCCAGATTCATTACAGCCTTGGTCCAAACATGAACAAAATAGCTGAATTCCAGAGGTGAGGTGAGAGTGAATGGCCATGACATCAAAGCAGCATTTGACCGAGTGTGACATCAAGGAGCCCTAGCAAAATTGAAGTCAGTGAGAATCAGGGGGAAAGCTCCACTGATTGGAGTCATACCTAGCACAAAGGAAGATGGTTGTGCTTGTTGAAGGCCAATCATCTCTGCCCAAGGACATCGCTGCAGGAGTTCCTCAGGGTAGTGTCCTCAGCCCAACCGTCTTCAGCTGCTTCCTCAATGACCTTCCCTCCATCATAAGGGCAGAAGTGGGGATGTTCGCTGATGATTGTACAGCTCCTCAAATACTGAAGCAGTCCATGCCATATGCAGCGAGACCTGGACAACATTCAAGCTTGGGCTGATAAGTGGCAAGTTACATTCGTGCCACACAAGTGCCAGACAATGGCCATCTCCAACAAGAGAGAATCTTACCATCTCCCCTTGACATTCAAAGACATTACCATCGCTGAATACCTTGCCATCATCATCCTGGGGGTTACAATGACCATAAACTTAACTGGAACAACCCTAAATAATGAACCCTAAAACCCTAATTATTTAGACGTGAATATAGGAGGTATGATCAGTAAGTTCGCAGATAACACGAAAATTGGTGGTGTTGTAAATAGTGAGGAGGAAATCTTTAGATTACAGGGAGATATAGATGGACTGGTAAGATGGGCGGAGCAGTGGCAAATGGAATTTAATCCTGAATTTGGGAGGACCAACAAGGCAGGGGAATACACAATGGATGGTAGGACCCTAGGAAGTACAGAAAGTCAGAGGGGCCTTTGTGTACTTGTCCATAGATCACTGAAGGCAGCAGCACAGGTAGATAAGGTGGTTCAGAAGCATATGGGATACTTGCCTTTATTAGCCGAGGCATAGAATATAAGAGCAGGGAGGTTATGATGGAGCTGTATAAAACACTAGTTAGGCCACAGCTGGAGGACTGTGTACAGTTCTGGTCACCACACTATAGGAAGGATGTGATTGCACTGGAGAGGGTGCAGAGGAGATCCACCAGGATGTTGACTGGGCTGGAGCATTTCAGCTATAAAGAGAGACTGAAAAGGCTGGGGTTGTTTTCCTTTGAGCAGAGAAGGCTGAGGGAGGACATGATTGAAGTGTACAAGATTATGAGGGGCATTGATAGGTTAGATAGGAGGAAACTTTTTCCCTTAGCAAAGGGGTCAAGAACCAGGGGGCATAGATTTAGGGTAAGGGGCAGGAGGTTTAGAGGGGAGATTTGAGGAAATATTTTTTCACCCAGATGGTGGTTGGAATCTGGAACGCACTGCCTGAAGAGGTGGTGGAAGCAGGAACCCTCACAACATTTAAGAAGTATTTAGCTGACCACTTGAAACGCCATAGCATACAGGGGTACGGGCCAAGTGCAGGAATATGGGATTAGAATAGTTGGGTGCTGTATGGCTGGCACAGACACGATGGGCCAGAGGGCCTGTTTCTGTGCTGTATAACTCTATGGCTCTAAATACTGTGGCTACAAGAGCAGGTCAGAGGCTGGGAATCTGCAGCAAGTAACTCACTTCCTGACTCCCCAAAGCTTGTCCACCATCTACAAGGCAAATGTCAGGAGTGTAATAAAATACTCTACACTTGCCTGGATGAGTGCAGCTCCATCAACAGTCAAGAAGCTCGACGCCATTCAGGACAAAGCACCCCACCCACTACCTTAAACATTCACACCCTCCACCACCAGTGCACAGTGGCAGCAGTGTGTACCATCTACAGGATGCACTGCAGTACTCGCCAAGCCTCCTTCAACAGCACCTTCCAAACCCGCAACCTCTACCACCTAGAAGGCCAAGGGCAGCAAACACATGGAACACCACCACCTGCAAGTTCCCCTCCAAGCCATACACCATTCTGACTTGGAACTAAATTACTGTCCCTTCATTGTTGCTGGTTCAAAAAGCTGGAACCGCCTTCCCAACAGCACAGTGGGAGTACTCACACCAGGAGTACTGCAGTGGTTAAAGATGGCGGCTCACCGCCATCTTCTCAAGGGCAATTAGTGATGCGCTGCAAATGCTGGCCTAGCCAGCGACACTCACATCCCATAAAAAAATTTTCAATTTTTTTTTTGAAGTAAAAACACTGGGGATACTTAGTACAGAAACTACTCAATTTAGATATTCTTTGAGAATTATCAAATTACAATGATATAAATAATGTATTCCAAGTAAAATTTTTCAACACAAAGGATTTTGAAGATGGTGGCAAAAACACTTTCCCAATGGGAGAATAAGGCACCATTTTGAAGCTGTGTGGATGATAACTGATAACCACTGCTCCCATTTGTTCAGACAGCAGGTGACTCTACTGTTGCCATTTACAGCACCTCTAAACCAATCTTTTTTTTTCAAACTTGTCCTATCACAACTCCTTTTTGCCTTGCACCATCATCCCTCCTGACATTTAATCTCCCCTGTCTTCCACCCTTTCACAGACCTTCCCTTTTGTTTTTCTCTGCCTCTAAACTTGCTTAAAACCATCTCTAACCTTTGCCAGAGAAAAGGTCATCCACCTGAAACATTAACTCTGTTTCTCTCTCCATCGATGCTGCCTGACCCGCAGAGTATTTCCAACATTTTCTGTTATTATTGGATGAGAACTGAGTTTTGAGCACTTTCCCACCTGGAGGGAAACAGGTGAAAAAGACACTTGAGCCTTTTGTCATCTTCTATTGATCACCCCTCAAAAGCAGCATTAGCTGAATCACACAAGGACATTGGCCCAGAGTGACCTAAACAAGGTATTTTTGTTGGGGTGGAAGCTGGAGTAGGAGAATAGAAAGAAACCAGTATAGTCAACCAATGTAGGGTTGGAAAAAACCATTTGTACTTTAAAAACTAGATACCATTTCATTCTTTCTTAATGGTGAGACATGATTTTACAGATCAGATGATCTCCTGTGCTATTCCTTATTGGGGGGGGGGGGGGGGGGGGGGGGGGGGAGGTGGGGGCATGGGGAAAGGAGTGCCTCTTTCTGGGAGTCCCACTTAAATTCTTTGCATTTATTGGTCTTCCATTTTCTTTCATTTTGTGATCCCTCATCCACTCCTGGCATCTCCATCTCTACAAGTGTTTCTCACTCTCTGCACAAGCCTTTCCTCAATTCTCTCTCTTGTACATCTCTTATTCTGTTTGCTTCTCATATGCCGACTTCCATTACAGAAGTCTCTATTGGCTTTTGATGGGTGTCTGATATCCGACATGTTTCTGCATCTCTCCCCCTTTCCTTTTACTCTCACCTGTCACGGAGACCAGGAGGCAGACTCGGAGCTCCAAATCTTTGGAACCGCAGAAAGAATCTTGACTCTTTGGTAGTGGAACCTGAGGCATATCATGCGTGCGATGAATAGGCAGATCAGGGGTGGAGAATGGGAGCTGGTACTTGGGGATAAAGCTTGGGGGGCTCAGAGGAATTGGGAAGCTGGGACTCAACTACAGAGCAATAGTTTGACCAGGAGTACAGGGACTGATAACCACATAAGCAACATTGCACTAATGGTTAAATAGTTAGGATGGATTAAAGCAGATCTGTGGAACGTAATGCACGACTATAAAAAAGAAAAATCTTTATATATAAATATTGAATAGATATTTTATTCCATTATATAAACACCCAAATATGAAATTATAATACTGAATTATAATTGTCTAAATAACTAAGATTTCAATTTATAATTATATCCGGCAAATGAAAGACTTCTTTATAAAAGTTGTTATACAAAACAACCAATAGAATTTTAATATCATACATAAATTGGCAATAAGTTAGAATTCCAATAAAATGAATATTAGCCAACAGTTAACAACATTGTAAGCACAAACCATTTCAGGACTGAAGGGAAGACTGCAGAGCAAAAGCTGTAATAAAAACAAGAAATGCTGGAACCACTCAGCTGGTCTGGCAGCATCTGTGGAAAGAGAAGCAGAGTTAACGTTTCGGGTCAGTGACCCTTCTTCGGAACTAGCAAATATTAGAAATGTCAAAGGTTATAAGCAAGTGAGGTGGGGGTGGGGCAAGAGATAACAAAGAGAAGGTGTAGATTGGACAAGGCCACATAGCTGACCAAAAGGTCATGGAGCAAAGGCAAACAATATGTTAATGGTGTGTTGAAAGACAAAGCATTAGTACAGATTAGGTGTTAACGGACTGAATATTGAACAGCAGCAAGTGCAAACCTGAAAAAAACAGTGGGTAAGCAAACTGGACAAACTAAGATGAAATGAAATAAATGCAAAAAAAAAAAATTGTAAAAAATGTAAAAAAGAAAAAAATAACTAAAAATGAAAGTAAAATGGGGGGCTGTCATGCTCTGAAATTATTGAACTCAATGTTCAGTCCAGCAGGCTGTAGTGTGCCTAATGGGTAGATGAGATGCTGTTCCTCGAGCTTGCGTTGATGTTCATTGGAACACTGCAGCAATCCCAGGACAGAGATGTGAGCATGAGAGCAGGGGGGAGTGTTGAAATGGCAAGCAACCGGAAGCTCAGGGTCCTGCTTGCGGACTGAGCGGAGGTGTTCCGCAAAGCGGTCACCCATTCTGCGCTTGGTCTCCCCAATGTAGAGGAGACCACATTGTGAGCAGCGAATACAGTATACTACATGAAAGAAGTACAAGTAAATCGCTGCTTCACCTGAAAGGAGTGTTTGGGGCCTGGGATAGTGAGGAGAGAGGAGGTAAATGGGCAGGTATTACACCTCCTGCGATTGCAGGGGAAGGTGCCATGGGACGGGGACGAGGTGGTGGGGGTAATGGAGGAGTGGACCAGGGTGTCGCGGAGGGAACGATCCCTTCGGAATGCTGACAGGGGAAGGGAGGGGAAGATGTGTTTGGTAGTGGCATCACGCTGGAGGTGGCGGAAATGGCGGAGAATGATCCTTTGGATATGGAGGCTGATGGGGTGAAAAGTGAGGACAAGGGGAACCCTGTCACGGTTCTGGGAGGGAGGGGAAGGGGTGAGGGTAGAGGTGCGGGAAATGGGCCGGACACGGTTGAGGGCCCTGTCAACAACAGTGGGGGGGGAATCCTCGATTGAGGAAAAAGGTCATATCAGAAGCACCGTCATGGAAGGTAGCATCATCAGAGCAGATGCATCGGAGACGGAGAAACTGGGAGAATGGAATGGAGTCCTTACAGGAGGTAGGGTGTGAAGAAGTGTAGTCGAGGTAGCTGTGGGAGTCGGTGGGCTTATAATGGATATTAGTAGACAACCTATCCCCAGAGATGGAGACAGAGAAGTCATGGAAGGGAAGGGAAGTGTCAGTGATGGACCATGTAAAGGTGAGAGAAAGGTGAGAGGTGAGGTTTTTTTTTTTGCATTTATTTCATTTAATCTTAGTTTGTTCAGTTTGCTTACCCACTTTTTTTTTCAGGTTTGCACTTGCTGCTGTTCAATATTCAGTCTGTTAACACCTAATCTGTACTAATGCTTTGTCTTTCAACACACCATTAACATATTGTTTGCCTTTGCTCCATGACCTTTTGGTCAGCTATGTGGCCTTGTCCAATCTACACCTTCTCCTTTGTTATCTCTTGCCCCACCCCCACCTCACTTGCTTATAACCTGTGACTTTTCTAATATTTGTCAGTTCCGAAGAAGGGTCACTGACCCGAAACATTAACTCTGCTTCTCTTTCCACAGATGCTGCCAGACCTGCTGAGTGGTTCCAGTATTTCTTGTTTTTATTTCAGATTTCCAGCATCCGCAGTATTTTGCTTTTATTTTAGAGCAAAGACTGTATCTGGTCTTGGACTGTGCAGAGACTGAACACTGTTCAGCTTGTGGTCATGGTAGGAGAGGAAGGGAGCTTTGGGTTCAGGCAGATCAGAAAGATAGATTATAAATTTTAAAAAATGAAATAGTTAAAAATTGGGAAGTGGGCTTAAAGATAGATAATGGAAAGTATGGGTCAAAGAGCTAAATAATTTACAAAAATGTAGGAGTCAAGCTTGTGGTATATATTCAGTGGCTAAGCTAACATTTCCTCTTGAACCCACTGCTAACTTGCCAGCACTGTGGTAATGCAACCTGTTCAATTTGGTGGACCAGTGTTGTTAACAGGTGAAATTTACCTGTAAAAGGATTTGGCTAGATTTGAGGGGAGGTGCAGTGGGTAGGAGAGAGAACCACCACATCCCTCTATACAATGCTTATTGCTGCATTTAGCTGAGTCCTAAAAAGAATCATGTACAACTAAGAAAATATTATTGCAAGAACAGAATCCAAACAGAAAAATGGTTGATAACTAACCTTGGATGAACAGTTTACTATAGGATTGCTTCCTGCGCCTGCCTCTAATCCAATTATCTAGAAAAAAAGTCGTTAAAATTTAGTTTCAAAACCAGCTAGTTAAATTATTTTCAAACAGATATTTCTTAAAGAATACTTACTCTATTCATTTTAACAAGGACACATGGTTTTCCCTCATTATAGCCAAAACTGCTATTGTTTGCTCCAGAACAGTCACCAAGCATTGTGCGGTTAAACTGACAAGCCTTTTTCACCAATATACTTTCAGGCTGCCTGAGGTACTCTCCAGGGTGACAATGAATATTTTTTCGTGCTTGTATCAAATCATCGTAAGCTATTTAAAAAAAAAATATTTCAACAAGAATGAATGAGGCACACAAAGAACATCGAAAAATATTCAAATTAATCAGTACTTACGTTTTAGAAAGCCATCAAGAGCAGCTACATATTTTTCATAAGACTTTGCATCAGATTTGTTAAATACAATTTCCAGACCAGATCCTACTTTTGGTCTAATCATAAGACCTACAAATAAAGGAAACAAATTTCAATTAGTATGAATATTTATATATTAAAGGACATGTTTAAAATGTTTTAAATATTCAGCTGCATTCCTTTCTTCCATTCTAGGCAATTTTTTGACTCATTGTGTCTCAAAAATCCTTAAGGTTTAGCCAAAGTGAAGATTCACTGGCCCAGATTTTGCGGTAGTAATGACAGCAATACTGTCAGCATTCACTGTCATTTCTCCTTTGAAACTGATAGCAACTTCTGGAGTCCATGCATGCAGAGTTAAACACAGAAATCCAGAAGTTGTTGTCAGTGATTCTACACTTTCCCAGTCTGTTGAAGTCTGCCCAAACATGCATTCAAGTAGAAGAAAATCACTGAACTGATAAAAACTTGCACTTTTACACTATCTCGCTGTATAAACATTCGGAACAGTTACACTTTGTCGAATGAGGTATAACTAAGTTCAGAATTACTGCTGAACATCCTCACTGGCTCTGAAAAATAAATTCTATATTTGTGGAATGTCCTATTCCTACATTATGATAACAAAAATCACATTTTAATTTTTTAAATAAAGTTTATGATATTGCTAAAGTTTATGATATTGCAACTTCTACCTTAATCCCATGTCTATGTCCCAATCATTTATTTCACTCCCTAAAATTTTTAATCAAAAATGAAAAATTCAGTGCATTTTACTTCCTGGTTTGCTGTCTGTGAGAATAATTCAATGTGATTGGCTGCTTACCCTGCTTTATGATATCATACCCTGCTTGATGACATCACTGTAGCTGGATGCCTGGAGATGCTGTTGACTTGAGGCCAGATTCAAACAGACTTCAGGAAAGGGTTAATCCACACCACAGAGATCATTAGATCTTTGCGAGCAGCTTTCATGGAAGTCAGTGGCTTTGGCGTGACTGTAAAATCAAGGCTATTGTCTGCTATATTAACAGACAGAATCCTGCATTGCAAACCCACTGGTAGATGCACACTTTGCAAAAATGAATCAATAACGTGAAAATTATTATTTCACACTTTCACATCAGCTCACCTTCTCCACAGCCTGCTGACTGACCAGGCTCACCAACTACATACCCAATTCTTTGTTCAACAAAATATTAGATAGCATCAGAGTCTAGTTAAAAGTTTTAAAACATTTCAATCCACTTTTGGAGCGAACACAGTCACTCAGCTAGTGACAATTAACAATCATCACAAGAATTATGAAATATAAAACTGTGTTCTAGAATTTATGTATATAGCTACAAATTAAATACACTAAAACCAAATAAGCCAGAAGTCTTAGCCATACCAGGTCAGAAAGAGAGGGGTTACCAGCAATGTTCCCTCTAAGCTGCGCAAAACGTCCTGTGCAGGCCGCACAGAAGTCGACCCCATTAAGTTACCGCACATGCCTATCCGCAAATAAAATATTTAAAGGGAAAAACATAAACGAATTGGCTTCACACGATGAAAAAAAGAGGGTACGTTGGTTGCCAGAGAGGAGCTTTTTATATGAAGTCTGTACTTAAAGATAGCAAAGGCGACAAACAGTATGCAACTAACATTCATTGATCATTTCATCAACTCAATGTTGAACCAGGAAACATACCACACATGTATGAACACTGTTGGTGAGGAATTAAAATTTGTTGGAAACATTATAAAAATAAAACTGAAGACTGGCAAAGTTTTTTGAACCATCCATATAGTAATGCCCTATGTCAATAAACCATAAGTCATCTCCTCTTGACAGCAAAATCTCAAGAATAGGTAAAACCTTAGTATACCAATTTCCTGATACAGCTGTAAATGAAAGTAATCCTGAGCATGAATGAGAGCGGAGACTGCTAAACAGTCCTATCCTCAATCCAGATTAAATATAGTCCAATGAATTAGATTTGCTGCTTCTGCATACTAATGCACGAGTCAAAGCAACAGTTTAGAAGGCAAATAGCTTCAGTTTACAAGAACCTATAGGCTTAAATGCTTGACAGTTTTTTGATAACTAAAGTCTGTTGAAACAAGTTGGAGCTATGAAGGGTTGTACCTAGTAACCAGATTTTCTTATCCAGGACACCAGGACCTTATCTCACTTGTCAGAGGCTGATCGGCTGAAATAGTAGCAAAGTGGACTCTATGAAGTTGAAAACTATGGCATACTGCTCCCAAACAGCTTGAAGCAGTGTTCCTGACATCAGTGGATGAAATGCTTCCAGTGGCATTATACACTTTTAATATGAACATTTTTCTGGAGGATAACCAAGCCCACATTACCGCTGGAACTGTATTCTGACTGCATTTCTCAGAGCCATCCTGTCAAATCACACTGGCTCAAAACATCTGACCTTCTACCAAGGACTTGGCACATTATGCCATTATTCAGGACTAGCCAATCATCCTAATCTAAGTATACATCAAATTCTTCTTGCATGAACAAAGCTGCTACTATGAGCACCATCAAGAAGCAGTGGCGAAGAAACTGTGTCAATATCAGATCAGATGACTTTTTGGATAGTGTCAAACTTCTTATGAATTACGACATTAAAAGTACAGAGATTAAAGATGGATAAAATGCCGTACACTTTTCATGACTACAAAATAATGGAATAGAACTGGAATTTTCCTGGTCTTAAGTGATCTCTTCAATAGCTCCAGTCACTAGCAGCTTGTGTACCGAAGAGAGTACATGAATCTTTGGACATTTGTATGCAGAGTCAGCGAACCTAATTCATTAAACTCCAAGAACTTTGGAGATGTTCCTTAAAGCAGAAAGCAATAAACATTTTCAGTCTTCCAAACCCACAACCTCTACCACGTAGAAGAACAATGGCAGCAGACGCATGGGAACACGACCACCTGCACAAATTCCCCTGCAAGTCACACACAATCCTGACTTTTTTTTAATTCATTCATGGGATATGGGCGTTGCTGGCTAGGCCAGCATTTATTCCCATCCCTAATTGCCCTTGAGAAGGTGGTGGTGAGCTGCCTTCTTGAACCGCTGCAGTCCATGTGAGGTAGGCACACCCACTGCGCTGTTAGGAAGGGAGTTCCAGGATTTTGACCCAGCGACAGTGAAGGAATGGCAATATAGCTCCAAGTTAGGATGGCGTGTGGCTTGGAGGGGAACTTGCAGGTGGTGGTGTTCCCATGCATTTTCTGCCCTTGTTCTTCCAGTTGGTAGAGGTCACGGGTTTGGAAGGTGCTGTCTAAGGAGCCTTGGTGCGTTGCTGCAGTGCATCTTGTAGATGGTACACACTGCTGCCACTATGCGCCGGTGGTGGAGGGAGTGAATGTTTGTGGATGGGGTGTCAATCAAGCGGGCTGCTTTGTCCTGGATGGTGTCAAGCTTCTTGAGTGTTGTTGAATCTGCACCCATCCAGGCAAGTGGAGAGAATTCCATCACACTCCTGACTTGTGCCTTGTTGATGGTGGACAGGCTTTAGAGAGACGGGAGGTGAGATACCCGCCGCAGGATTCCTAGCCTCTGACCTGCTCTTGTAGCCATAGTATTTATATGGCTACTCCAGTTCAGTTTCTGGTCAATGGTAGCCCCTAGGATGCTGATAGTGAGGGATTCAGCAATGGTAATGCCATTGAATGTCAAGGGGAGATGGTTGGATTCTCTCTTGTTTGAGATGGTCATTGCCTGGCACTTGTGTGGCGCGAATGTTACTTGTCACTTTATCAGCCCAAGCCTGGATATTGTCCAGGTCTTGCTGCATTTCTACACGGACTGCTTCAGTATCTGAGGAGTCGCGAATGGTGCTGAACATTGTGCAATCATCAGCGAACATCCCCACTTCTGACTTATGATTGAAGGAAAGTCATTGATGAAGCAGCTGAAGATGGTTGGGCCTAGGACACTACCCTGAGGAACTTCTGCAGTGATGTCCTGGAGCTCAGATGATTGACCTCCAACAACCACAGCCATCTTCCTTTGCGCTAGGCATGACTCCAACCTGCAGAGAGTCTTCCCCCTGATTCCCATTGACTCCAGTTTTGCTTGGGCTCCTTGATGCCATACCCAGTCAAATACTGCCTTGATGTCAAGGGCAGTCACTCTCACCTCACCTCCTGAGTTCAGCTCTTTTGTCCATGTTTGAACCAAGCTGTAATGAGGTCAGGAGCTGAGTGGCCCTGGCAGAACCCAAACTGAGCATCACTGAGCAGGTTATTGCTAAGCAAGTGCTGCTTGGTGGCACTGTTGATGACACCTTCCATCACTTTACTGATGATTGAGAGTAGACTGATGGGGCGGTAATTGGCTGGGTTGGACTTGTCCTGCTTTTTGTGTACAGGACATACCTGGGCAATTTTCCACATTGCAGGGTAGATGCCAGTGTTGTAGCTATACTGGAACAGTTTGGCTAGGGGTGCGGCAAGTTCTGGAGCACAGGTGTTCAGTACTATTGCCGGAATATTGTCAGGGCCCATAGTTTTTGCAGCATCCAGTGCCTTCAGTCGTTTCTTGATATCACGCGGAGTAAATCAAATTGGCTGAAGTCTGGCATCTGTAATGCTGGGGACTTCAGGAGGGGGCCGAGATGGATCATCAACGCGGCACTTCTGGCTGAAGATTGTTGCAAATGCTCAGCCTTATCTTTCGCACTGATGTGCTGGGCTCCCCCATCATCGAGGATGGGGATATTTGTGGAGCCACCTCCTCCAGTTAGTTGTTCAATTGTCCACCACCATTCACGACTGGATGTGGCAGGACTGCAGAGCTTAGATCTGATCCGTTGGTTATGGGATCGCTTAGCTCTGTCTATCGCATGCTGCTTACGCAGTTTGGCACGAAAGTAGTCCTGGGTTGTAGCTTCACCAGGTTGACATCTCATTTTGAGGTATGCCAGGTGCTGCTCCTGTCATGCCCTCCTGCACTCTTCATTGAACCGGGTTGGTCTCCTGGCTTGATGGTAATGGTTGCGTGGGGGATATGCCGGGCCATGAGATTGCAGATTGTGGTTGAGTACAATTATGCTGCTGCTGATGGCCCACAGCACCTCATGGATGCCCAGTTTTGCAATGCTAAATCTGTTTGAAATCTATCCCATTTAGCACAGTGGTAGTGCCACACAACATGATGGAGGGTATCCTCAATGTGAGGATGGGACTTTGTCTCCACAAGGACTGTGCGGTGGTCACTCCTACCAATACTGTCATGGATACATGCATCTGCGGCAGGCAGATTAATGAGACGAGGTCAAGTATGTTTTCCCCTCTTGCTGGTTCCCTCACCACCTGTCGCATACCCAGTGTCTAGCTGCTATGTCATTTAGGACTCGGCTAGCTTGGTCAGTAGCGGTGCTACCGAGCCACTCTTGGTGATGGACATTGAAGTCCCCCACCCAGAGTACATTCTGCACCCTTTCCACCCTCAGTGCTTCTTCCAAGTGGTGTTCAACACAGAGGAGAACTGACTCATCAGCTGAGGGAGGGCGGTAGGTGGTAATCAGCAGGAGGTTTCCTTGCCCATGTTTGACCTGATGGCATGAGACTTCTTGGGATCCGGAGTCGATGTTGAGGACTCCCAGGGCAACTCCCTCCCGACTGTATACCACTGGAACTATATTGCCGTTCCTTCAATGCTGCTGGATCAAAAATCTGGAACTCCCTCCCTAACCGCACTGTGGGTGTACCTACACCAAATGGACTGCAGTGATTCAAGAAGCTGGCTCACACCACCTTCTCAAGAGCAATTAGGGATGAGCAATAAATGCTGGCCTTGCCAGCAATGCTCACATCGCACAAATGAATGAATTAAAAAAGTCTCTATCATCCGTGCCTCCAAAGAAACAATTACTACAGAAGTCAGCCACGTAGGAACATAAGAAATATGAGCTGGAGCAGGCCATACAGTCTACTGAGCCTGCTCCACCATTTATTAAGTTCATGGCTGATCTTTGACTTCAACTCCACTTTCGCACCCAATCCCCATAGCCATCTTAGACTTCAAAAATCGATCAATCTCAGCCTAAATAGCTGACCCCTTGTCCTGAGACTCTGCCCCCCCCTAGTTCTGGGCTGTCCAGCCAGGGGAAACAACCTCTCAGCATCGACCCTGTCAGTATCTTGCATGTTTCAATGAGATCACCCCTCATTCTTCTAAACCCTGGAGAATACAGGCTCATTCTACTCAAAGAACAACCCTCTCACCCCAGAAATCAATCTAATGATCCTAAATTGCACCCCTTCCGAAGCAAATATATCCTTCCTTAGGTTTGGAGACCAAAACTGTACATGATACTCCAGGTAGGGTCTCACCAAAGACCTATACAACTGCACCAGGACTTCCCTACTCTTGTACTCCAACCCCCTTGCAATAAAGACCAAGATACTGTTTGCCTTTCTAATTTTTAGCTGTACCTGCATGTTAACTTTCGGTCTTTTGTGTACCAGGTCACCCAAATCCTTCTGATCAACAACATATAGGGTGGTAATTGCATCTCTGTAACGCTACTGAGGCCTTGTGCCCTCCTGGATGTGCGCGCTGTGTTACCAGCTGCTCCTGCAGCAGCCTGCATGGTGAGCTTTCGAAAAGGATGCCTGGGCAGGCATCCCAAGCGCGTGCTGGAAGCTTCAGAATGAACACTATCCTGAGGTCACACAGCCCTTCCGGCTGATGTAATGCCAGAATGCAGGTCCAAGCAATGAATTTTCACGTCATGCTACAAAGAGAAGCACTGAGCTGCAAGCGGGGCCCAGCACGAGCATTATTTAAAGGGCAAGACACCCAACTTGCAAGTTAGGTAATTTTTAAGAACTGCTATTGCAAAGTGTCTGCAAGTACTGCAGAGCGTTTTGGGAGGTGTTGTGGTGAGTTGCTGCAACCTCACAGGGGGGTGCAGAAGATCTGGTGACTTGTCCACACAAAGGCTGCAGCAGGTATGCAGACAGCAGTGGCAGTGCCTCTGGGTCTGCAGCATGACAGGTAGATGCAGCAGAGGCTGCAGAGAGTGCAAGCACTGCACAATACCCTCTGCTAACTTGAAGCTGGACTCCTCCAATCTTCTTGACGTGACAGGAGGCTGACTAGCAGCCCAGCTAATGCACCCAGCATCTGAGCGTACATGGCCATCAGCGCTCTCCTATATGCCACAACACTGAGGTCCTCAGAGTCCTCTGCAGCAGAACTCGCCTGCAACCTTGTCCTCCACTGAGCTGACAAACAAACTATCCTTTACCCCTGGTCTGGCTTCAGCCCACTCGTGCCCAGTGATTCACCACGTGCTGATCCCAACTCTATACTAGTCTCCAAGGTACATGCCGTGCCATATATCTGAGCTGGTAACTCCGAGTGTTTGATGACTCTTCATCAGCGTTGGGCTGTTGCTCTTTCTCTTCCTCCTGAGGCTGCTGTGGCTAGGTAGGCAACAGTACTTGGATGTTTGAAAGCAGAAAATCAAAAGGGGAAGGTTGGTGTGAGGGAAGGGGACCAAGGTGAGAAGCAAGAGGTCCACGGTCACACTATCTGCAGCTTGCTCATCATGCCGGATAGGAGAATGAAGGTGAGCTGCGAGTTGAGAAGTGATGTAAGTGCCACTTTGTCCTGCAAGAGAGAGGGCAGAATGTCAGTGATTTCGGAGGACTGTGTTTGGGTGATATGCCCACCATAGCTGAATAGCTGGAGGTATGTGGAGGCAGCCAGTAGCGATGATTGGCTAAGTGGGTGAGGGTGAGGTGGAATGTCTGGACGTTAGGTGTGAGTGCTGAGTGCCAGGCACTGCTGCTGGGTGAGTGCTGGGGTGTGGTGCATTGAGCAGCACGAGAGGCTGGTGGTGTGGTGGGTATTCACTGACCTTGATCACCCATGTGAAGTCATTAGTCTTCTTGTCACACTGCTGTCAGGTCCTCCAGGCCAGATGCCGGGAATTGGTCTCCCTAGCCACCTGCTTGCACTCCCTTCTGAAGATGGTCCTTTAAGGCCTCCTGGCCCCCACATGGAACCAAGGTGTGTCTCCTCCTGCCCACTAATGCCTCAAGCACTGCATCCGTCACCCTGGAAACCTCTCTCTGCCCTGTTGTAAGATTTTCCATGTTTTAAATTGTAGCAATATTAATCAGTGGAGCATCCCTTTAAGAGGGACAGACTGTCTTTAAGAGCAGCAAGCTGGCTGCACCACATGCTATTAACACAAAGCTGAGTGCAGAGGCAGCATACAATGAGGCAGACACATGGCCCCAAGCTGTAATCATAGAAATGAAGTGGGAGCACCGAATTTACGTGCTGCCCATTTCCAACAGAATCACAACCCAAAAACCAGGGTAAGATAATTTTTAGAATCTGTGCCCTCCTCACAGCTTACTTTACCATTTAGCTTTGTATCGCCAGTAAAGTTGGATACATTACACTCGTTTTTTTTTTATTCTTTCATGGGATGTGGGTGTAACTGGCAAGGACAGCATTTGTTGCCCATCCCTAATTGCCCTTGACAACTGAGTGGCTTCCTATACTATTTCAGAGGGCAGTTAAGAGTCAACCACATTGCTGTGGGTCTGGAGTCACATGTAGCCACAGACCAGGTAAGGACTGCAGGTTTCATTCCCTAAAGGAAATTAGTGAACCAGCTGGGTTTTTACTACAATCGATGATAGGAATGGTGCCATGAAACTGAGACTAGCCTTCAATTCCAATTTTTATTTTAATTAATTAATTGCATTAACTTCCACCAGCTGCTGCAGTGGGATTTGAATCCATGTCCCCAGAACATTAAGAACATTAGCCTGGACCTCTGGATTACTAGTCCAGTGCCATTACCACTACGCCATTAGCTCCCACTTCATCTAAGTCATAAATATAGATTGTAAATAGCTAAGGTCCTTGCACTGATCTTTATGGCACCCACTAGTAAAAGTTTACTCTCTGTTTTCTGTCCTTTAACCAATCCTCTATCCATGCGTCTCTATCTTGTGCAACGGCCTTTCGTGTAGCATCTTAGTGAATGTCTTTTGTCAAACACAATTTCCCTTTCATAAAACCATGCTGTTTCTGCCTAATCATATTATGATTTGCTAGGTGCCCTGTTACCATGATACATGATACATGGGAATGCCACCACCTGCAAGTTCACCTCCAAGCCACACACCATCCCGACTTGAAACTATATCGCCGTTCCTTCACTGTCGCTGGTGGAACTCCCTTCCTTACAGCACTGTGGGTGTACCTACCCCACATGGACTGCAGCAGTTCAACAAGGCAGCTCACCACCATCTTCTCAAAGGCAATTAACGATGGGCAATAAATGCTGGCCTAGCCAGCAATGCCAAATCCCATGAGTAAAAAACACCATTTCCTTGATAAGAGCTGCCAGCATTTTCCAACAAATGCTGTCAGGCTAATTGGCCTGTCGTTCCCTGTTTTCTCACTCCCTCCTTTCTTGAATAGTGGTGTTAATTTTGCTACCTTCCAATCCACTGGGACCATTCTAGAATCTAGGGAATTTTGGAAGATCCAACCAGTGCACCCACTATCTCTGTAGCTGCCTCATTTAGACCCCAGGATGTAGACCATCAGGTCCAGGAGAGTAGTCAGTTTTTAGTCCCTTTAATTTCTCCAGTATTTTTTCTTTGCTAATATTAATTATTTTAAGTTCCTCACTCTCATTAGACCCTTGGTTCTCCACAATTACTGGTATGGTATGTCTTCTACTGTGAAGACAGACACAACATATTTGTTTAATATCTCTCTATTTTCTTATTCCCCATTATAATTCCTCCTCTCACAGCCTCTAAGGGACCCACATTTACTTTTGCTACTTTCTTCTTTTTACATACTCGTAGAACCTCTCACAATCTGTTTTCATATTTCTTGCTAGTTTACTCTCATTGTATTTTCTCTTTTGTCAGATTTTTTTGGTTCTCCTTTGCTGGTTTCTAAAACTTTCCCAATCCTCAGGCTTACTACTCTTGTTGGTAATATTATAAGCCTCATCTTTAAGTCTAACACTATCCTTAACCTCTTTAGTTAACCATGAATGTATCACTTTTCCTGTGGAAATGTTTTTAATTTCTCAATGGAACAGATATTTGTTGAGAATTAGGAAACATTTCTTTTAACAACTGCCATTGCTTATCTACCATCATGCCTTTTAATCTAATTTCCCCATCTATCTTAGTCTACTTGCCCCTCATACCTATGTAATTAGCTTTATTTAAGTTTAGTACTCGAATGTCAGATTTATGTACAATACTCTTAACTTTATGGGAAATTCTATCATATCACTGTTCCCCAGAGGATCCCTTACTGTGAAATGACTAATTAATCCTGTCTCATTACTCAAGATCTAACATAGCCTCTTCCCAGCTTGGCTCCATGGCGTATTGTTCTAGGAAACGGTCTCAGATGTATTTGATGAACTTGTCCTCCAGACTAATTTTTGCCGATTTGATTTGTCCGGTCTATATGAAGATTAAAATCCCCCATGATTATTGGATTGCCTTTGTTACAAGCTCTTCTTATTTCTTTATTAATACTTTGTACAACAGTACAGCTACTGTTCGGGGGCCTATAAACTACTCCCACCAGTGTTTTCTGCCCCTTATTATTTCTTACCTCCACCCATATTGATTCTACTTCCTGATCTTCCAAAACAAGACTCTTCCTCGTTATTATATTTATGTCCTCCTTTATTATGAGGGCTACCAATCCTCCAAATGTTTTGTGTCTGTCTTCACAATGGAAGACACAAGTTACATAACAGAAATAGAGGGTAACCAAGGGGCTAAAAAGAGTGAAGAAGTTAAGGTAATTAATATCAGCAGAGAAAAAGTATTGGAGAAATTTAAGGGACTAAAATCTGACAAATCCCCAGGCCTCGATAGCCTACATCTTGGGCGCTGGCTATGATTTTTCAAAATTCCCTGGATTCTGGAGTGATCCCAGCTGATTGGAAGTTAGAAAATATAACACTGCTATTCAAGAAAGGAAGAAGAGAGAAAACAGGGAACTACCAGCCAGTTAGCCTGACATCAGTTGTCAGGAAAGTACTGGGATCTATTATTAAGACAGTCTTAACAATGCACTTAGAAAATCATAGTATGATCAGACTAAGTCAGCATGGTTTTACAAAACGGAAATTGTGTTTGTCAAATTTATTAGTGTTTTTGGAGGATGTAACTGGTAGGGTGGATAAAGGTTAACTAGTAGATGTAGTATACCTGGATTTCTAAAAGGCATTTGATAAGGTGCCACACAAAAGATAAGGGCTAATGGAGTTTGCAGCAATAATATTAGCATGGATAGAGGATTGGTTAATGAACAGGAAGCAAAAGGTAGGCATAAATGGAGCATTTTCAAGTGGGCAGGCTGTGACTAGTAGAGTGTCACAAGGATTAGTGCTGGGGCCTTAGCTATTTACAATCTATATTAATGACTTAAACGAAGAGATAGAGAGTAATGCATCGAAGTCTGCTGATGATACAAAGGTAAGTGGAAAGGTAAGCTGTGAGGAGGACACCGAGAGGCTGCAAAGAGATATAGACAGGTTATGTGAGTGGGCAACAAGGTGGCAGATGGAGTATAATGTGGGGAAATGTGAGGTTAGTCACATTGATCATAACAGAAGAGCAGAATATATTTTAAAAGGTGTGAAACTTGTAAATGTTGATGTTCAGAGAGATTCGAGCAGGCTCGTACATGGAACACAGAAAATCCGCATGCAGGTACAGCAAGCAATTAGGAAGGCAAATGGCATGTTGGGCTTTAGTGCAAGGGGACTGCAGTACAAGAATAAGGAAGTCTCGCTACAGTTGTACAGGACTTTAGTGAGACCACACCTGGAGTAGCATACACAGTTTTGGTCTCCATATTTAAGGGAGGGTATACTTGCATTGGAGGCAGTACAGTGAAAGTTCACTAGATTGGTCCCTGGGATGAGAGGGTTGTCCTATGATGGGAGGCTGAATAAATTTGGCCTATATTCTCTGGAATTCAGAAGAGGTGATCTCATTGAAACTTACAATATTCTGAAGGGGCTTGACAGGGTAGACACAGAGGTTGTTTTTGTTGACTGGGGAATCTAAAACATGGGAGCAAGGGGGGACAGTCTCAGGATAAGGGGACTATCATTTAGGGCTGAGATGAAGAGAAATTTCTTCACTCAAAGGGCTGTGAATCTTTGGAATTCTCTATCCCAGAGAGTTGTGGATGCTCCATCCTTGAATACGTTTAAGGCTGATATAGACTGATTTTTGGTCTCTCAGGGTATCAAGGGATATGGGGAGCGGGCAGGAAAGTGGAATTGAAGCCCAAGATCAGCCATGATCGTATTAAATGGCGAAGCAGGGTCAACGGGCAGTATGGTCTACTCCTGTTCTTATATTCTTAGCCATTTTGTCTGTCTTTTCGGAACGTCAAGTACCGTGGAATATTTAGTTCCCAATCTTGGTCACCATGCAACTATGTCTCTGTAACGGCTAATAAATCAAACCCATTTATCTCTATATGTGGCATTAATTAGTCTAGCCTGGTATGAACGCTTTGAGCATTCAGATAAAGCACTTTTAATTTTAACCTTTTAACATTTTTCCCTGATTTGACCTTATTCACTGCACTATTACTGTTAAACTCTGTCCCTTCTGGTCACACTCTGCTCATCGTTGCCCAAATCACTAAAAATCCATTTCCACAACATTCACAAATCCTACAGCCTTGACTTTTCTCTTTGGTCCTATAGGCTGGGATTTTATCCAGGTCTCAAACACAAGTAAAAGTGCCGTAAAAGACCTGCGTCACCTCCTCTGGGGAAGGCCCACCAGATCAAGTGCCAATTAGGCACTAAGTGGACAGCAGCAGGCCTTCCCCAGGATCAAGCACCCCGGTGGCGGAAGTCCTGCCAGCCCATCAGAGGCCGGCAGCTCTTTAACTGAGCAGTGCCACCGGAGAGGTGGTGGCGATGGCAGCTGCTGGTGCAGCACTCACCTAAGGCCCTGGCCACAAGCCACAAATAAGTCTTAGCAGGAGGGATTTTGCGGGGTGAGGGTCACGGGGGAGGGTATAGAGGGGGTTGGCAGCAAGGATGGGGGGGGTAGCGCTCAGCGGACCAAGGGACAACCCTCCTCCCCCGAGCTGACTAGCAATCCCTCGGGAGCTGACAAACAACCCGCACAGTAATTGCTAACAAGGGCTTCAATTGGCAGTGCGGCAGGAAGGCCATTCACAGACCTTCCCGCCCCGGACTTAATTTGGCTGGAGGTGGGAAAGTGGCAGGGTACCCCTCCCACCCCCCACCACCATCCCGCCCAATTATATGCCCTCCCCGCCTCCAAACCCAACGTGGGGACAGCATAAAATGATTCCCATAAATTTCCCCTCACCTGAACTCTCTGCCCCCACCCTTTTTAGTTTAAAGCCATACCTACAGCCCTGGTCATTCAATTCGCCAGGACACAGCTATCAGGTTTAAGTGGAACATGTCAAATTGGAACAACTCCCTCTTTCCCCAGTACGCGTTCCAGCGCCCCATAAATTGAAACCCCGGTCTCCCACAGAGCTTTTTGAGTCATGCATTCATTCAACTCTCTGATCTGTTTGACCATATGCCAATTTGCATGTGCAAACACCTTCCAAATGAATATTTGATGGAATGATGGCAGGCAGGACAGAATGAGTCACTGGAAGCTCTCTTTTTAAGCCTTGCTGACCTTACTTAAAAGGAGCATTTATTTCCTAGTTACAACTTCCATGGGAACAAAATGGGCAATTGTGTGGAATTCCCTTGACAGCGAGTGCCTGGATATAACACAGCTGTTTTGTTACTGCTTTTTAACAGCTGTCTTTATGATTACAAAAGGGAAGACTAAGAGAACATATTTCCACTTGTGTACGAGACCAGAACCAGGGGCCATAATTATCAGATAGTTGCTAATAAGTCCAATAGGGAATTCAGGAGAACCTTCTTCACCCAAAGAGTGGATAGAATGAGGAACTTGGTACCACAAGGAGTTGTTGAGGCAAATAGCATTTAAGGGGAAGCCAGATAATACACGCGAGGGATAAAGGAGTAGAGGATACATTGATGGAGGTTAGATGAACACGGGTAGGAAGAGGCTCCTGTGGAGAAAGACAAGCATGGATCTGTTGGGCCAAATGGCTGTTTCTCCGCTATAAATACGATGTATTTTAATTTCCTCTAGGACAGGATTTCTCTTCATTCAGAATTCGCTACGCAGCAAAGTCAGCTCATCCTGTCCATGCATCATTTTCCTTCAGTAATAAGTAGTGTCAACCGGCTGATACAATCACCCAACTGCAGACTGTACCTACTTAAAATCTAACATTAACCTAACTCCCAATCACTCAGTTTGTTAGCAAATATGACCATATGGTTTGCACCCAGACAACCTTTCATTGGTATCCTGAAGAATGCAAAGTGCAAGACTTGACTAACTAAGTGAAAACCACAGCAAAAGAGACAAGGAGGGAAAAATAAAAACACAGATTAGAAAGACGATAGACCAACTAAGGAGAGGTGGTGGCATAGTGACAATGTCACTGGACTGGTATGCCAGAGGCCCAGGCAATGCTCTGGGGACATGGGTTCAAATCCCACCATGGCAGATGGTGAAATTTGAATTCAATTGATAAATCTGGAATTAGAAAGCTAGTCTAGTGTGACCATGAAGCCATTGTCGATTGTTGTAAAAACCCATCTGGTTCACGAATGTCCTTTAGGGAACATTTACTTCCTAGTTACAACTTCCATGGGAACAAAATGGGCAATCGTGTGGAATTCCCTCGACAGCGAGTGCCTGGATATAACACAGCTGTTTAGGGAAGGAAATCTGCCGTCCTTACCTGGTCTGGCCTACATGTGACTCCAGATCCACAGCAATGTGGTTGACTCTTAAACTGCCCTCTGAAATGGCCACACAGTTCAAGGGCAAATAGGGATGGGCAATAAATGCTGGCCTAGCCAGCGACGCCCACATCCCATGAACGAATTAAAAAAAAGGTAATTTGAACCGCATGTGCATTAATGCACAAAGCACTGTGAATAAAATTGAAGAGCTAGGGTCGGGGGCATGATGTAAAAACATCAACAGAAACATGACTTAGGCTTGGGTATCATTGGGAGCTAACAGTCCTGGTTACAAAATAATCGGGTGGGAAAAAGAGAGGCGTTGTGGTATTGTTAATCCAAGTTACCATTAAAATACTAGTACATACTATAAATATTGAATCTATTTAGTTAGCGTTAAGGAGATTATGGTCATTGTAATATGATTGACTGCTGAACAGTGAAAAGGAAACCAAGACTTATGTAGAGCAATTAAGAAAAAAAATGCAGGAAGTGTAGAATAATGAGTGACTTATATTATCCAAAAGTAGACTGAAGTGAGTATAAATGTAGCTAGCAAAGAAGGGTAGGTATGTCTACAATGTGTCGAAATAAAAAGGGAATGAGCCCCAATAAACTGGAAAGAAGACTTGGCAAGTAAGACAGTGCACAAACAATCGGAACCATTCAAACACAAGATGAGAGTAGGGTCAAACTAGACATATTCACACAAGTATTAAAAGTGGCATAGCAAAATCTAGAGCTCCTTAAGCAGGTAGAACCAAGACCTTTTTTATTTAAGTGGGGCACATGACAAATCTAGGGATCATTACAAAAAAGAAAAATCAAGCAGAGTGTAGAAAACAGAAGGGAAGCAAAAAATAATTGGTTAACAGGAGGTAGCACAAAAGGCATGGCAGGTAACAAAAGGGAAATTAGTAAAGGATTTTCCAAACATAGAAAAATAAAAGATATTTAAAGGTAGGATTAAAGAAGGAAATCTTATGGAGAATATACGAAGAACTATGCCATTATTTTCATAGAACAGTGTAATACTGGGAACGAAAGGAGGAGGTGGAGCAATTAGAGTAACTGTAGATAAAGGATGTAGGACAGAAAAAAGTTGGTAAAACTGAAAAGTGGAAAAGGCAATAGGCCCTTAATGGCATGCATCCTAGAATGCTGAAAATGGGGAAATAGCTGAAGCTTGAAACACAATCTTCCTTAAATATAAGGGAAGTGTCAGAGATGTGCCAATGTAACACTTCTGTTCAAAAAGGGAGACAGAGGTACAGTCATACAGTTATACAGCACAGAAACAGGCCCTTCGGCCCATCATGTCTGTGCTGGCCATCAAGCACCTAACTATTCTAATCCCATTTTCCGGCACTTGGCTCGTAGCCTTGTATGCTATGGCATTTCAAGTGCTCGATACTTCTTATATGTTGTGAGGGATCCTGCCTCTACCACCTCTTCAGGCAGTGTGTTCCAGATTCCAACCACCCTCTGAGTGAAAATTTCTTTCCTCAAATCCCCTCTAAACTTCCTACCCCTTACCTTAAATCTATGCCCCCTGGTTATTGAACCCTCTGCTAAGGGCAGAAGTTTCTTCCTATCTAACCTATCAATGCCCCTCATAATTTTGTATACCGCAATCATGTCCCCCCTCAGCCTTCTCTGCTCTAAGGAAAACAACCCTAGCCTATCCAGTCTCCCTTCATAGCTGAAATGCTCCAGCCCAGGCAACATCCTGGTGAATCTCCTCTGCACCCTCTCCAGGGCAATCACATCCTTCCTATAGTGTGGTGCCCAGAACTGTACACAGTACTCCAGCTGTGGCCTAACTAGCATTTTATACAGCTCCATCATAACCTCCCTGCTCTTATATTCTGTGCCTCGACTAATAAAGGAAAGTATCCCATATGCCTTCCTAACCACCTTATCTACCTGTGCTGCTGCCTTCAGTGATCTATGGACAAGTACACCATGGTCCCTCTGACCCTCTGTACTTCCAAGGGTCCTACCATCCATTGTATATTCCCTTGCCTTGTTAGTCCTCCCAAAATGCACCACCTCACACTTCTCAGGATTAAATTCCATTTGCCACAGCTCTGCCCATCTTACCAGCCCATCTATATCATCCTGTAATCTAAGGCTTTCCTCTTCACTATTTACAACACCACCAATTTTCGTGTCATCTGCGAACTTACTGATCATACCTCCTATACACATCTAAATCATTAATGTATACTACAAGCAGCAAGGGTCCCAGCACCAATCCTTGTGGTATACCACTGGTCACAGGCTTCCACTCGCAAAAACAACCCTCGACCATCACCCTCTGCCTCCTGCCACTTAAGTCAATTTTGGATCCAATTTGCCAAATTGCCCTGGATCCCATGGGCTCTTACCTTCTTAACCAATCTCCCATGAGGGACCTTATCAAAAGCCTTATTGAAGTCCATGTAGACTACATCAACTGCTTTACCCTCATCTACACATCTAGTCACCGCCTCGAAAAATTCAATCAAGTTTGTTAGACACAATCTCCCCCGACAAAGTCATGCTGACTATCCCTGATTAATCCCTGCCTCTCCAAGTGGAAATTAATCCTGTCCCTCAGAACTTTTTCCAATAGTTTCCCTACCACTGATGTTAGACTCACCGGCCTGTAATTACCTGGTTTATCTCGGCTACCCTTCTTGAATAAAGGCACCATATTCACTGTCCTCCAATCCTCTGGTACCTCTCCTTTGGCCAGAGAGGATTTGAAAATTTGTGACAGAGCCCCTGCTATCTCCTCCCTTGCCTGGGTTACATCTCATCTGGGTCTGGAAATTTATCCATTTTTAAGCCCACTAAAACACCTAATATTTCCTCCCTTTCAATGCTATTATGTTCAAGCTTGTCCCCAGCTTGTACACACTACTGAGTCAGCGGCGCTTGAGATGGCTTAGCGATGTGAGCCGCATGGAAGATGGCAGGATCCCCAAAGACACATTGTACAGCGAGCTCGCCACTGGTATCAGACCCACCGGCCGTCCATGTCTCCGTTTTAAAGACGTCTGCAAACGCGACATGAAATCCTGTGACATTGATCACAAGTCGTGGGAGTCAGTTGCCAGCGTTCGCCAGAGCTGGTGGGCAGCCATAAAGACGGGGCTAAAATGTGGCGAGTCGAAGAGACTTAGTAGTTGGCAGGAAAAAAGACAGAGGCGCAAGGGGAGAGCCAACTGTGCAACAGCCCCGACAAACAAATTTCTCTGCAGCACCTGTGGAAGAGCCTGTCACTCTAGAATTGGCCTTTATAGCCACTCCAGGCGCTGCTTCACAAACCACTGACCACCTCCAGGCGCATATCTATTGTCTCTCGAGATAAGGAGGCCCAAAGAATGTTCAGGTATATCACAATCCCCCTCCCTGATCTCTACACCTACATCGTCCTTTCCATAGTGAACACAGATGAAAAGTACTTTCTTAAATACCCCCCTACACTTTCTATACTCCTCTAGTGCCTCCGCTATTTTCAGCGCTCTGAATCTGCCATAAGCCTTCTTTTTTTCCTGATCCAATCTTCTATATCCCTTGACATCCAGGGTTCACTGGACTTGTTGGTCCTACCCTTCACCTTAACAGGTACATGTTGGCTCCGAACTCTCACTATTTCCTCTTTGAATGACTCCCACTGGTCTGATGTAGACTTTGCTATAAGTAGCTGCTCCCAGGCTACTTTGGCCAGATCCTGTTTTATCATATTGAAATCGACCTTCCCCCAATTCAGTACCTTTATTTCCGGTCCATCTTTGTCACTTTCCATAACTAGCTTAAATCTTACGGAGTTATGGTCACTATCCCCAAAATGCTGCCCCACTCACACTTCTACCACTTGTCCGGCTTCATTCCCTAGGTCCAATACTGCCCCTTCTCTTGTAGGACTTTCTACGTACTGGCTCAAAAAGTTCTCCTGTATGCATTTTAAGAATTCCACCCCCTTTAAGCCTTTTGCACTAAGACTATCCCAGTTGATATTCTCTTTGGCCTCCTTATCTCGAGAGACAATGAATAAGCGCCTGGAGGTGGTCAGTGGTTTGTGAAGCAGCGCCTGGAGTGGCTATAAAGACCAATTCTAGAGTGACAGGCTCTTCCACAGGTGCTGCAGAGAAATTTGTTTGTCGGGGCTGTTGCACAGTTGGCTCTCCCCTTGCGCCTCTGTCTTTTTTCCTGCCAACTACTAAGTCTCTTCGACTCGCCACATTTTAGCCCCGTCTTTATGGCTGCCCGCCAGCTCTGGCGGACGCTGGCAACTGACTCCCACGACTTGTGATCAATGTCACAGGATTTCATGTCGCGTTTGCAGACGTCTTTAAAGCGGAGACATGGACGGCCGATGGGTCTGATACCAGTGGCGAGCTCGCTGTACAATGTGTCTTTGGGGATCCTGCCATCTTCCATGCGGCTCACATGGCCAAGCCATCTCAAGCGCCGCTGACTCAGTAGTGTGTATAAGCTGGGGATGTTGGCCGCCTCGAGGACTTCTGTGTTGGAGATACGGTCCTGCCACCTGATGTCAAGTATTCTCCGGAGGCAGCAAAGATGGAATGAATTGAGACGTCGCTCTTGGCTGACATACGTTGTCCAGGCCTCGCTGCCATAGAGCAAGGTACTGAGGACACAGGCCTGATACACTTGGACTTTTGTGTTCCGTGTCAGTTGATATTGGGGAAGTTGAAATCCCCTACTATTATTACCCTATTATGTTTACACCTCTCTGAGATTTGCCTACATATCTGCTCCTCTGTTTGGAGGCCTGCAGTACACTCCCAGCCAAGTGATTGCCCCCTTTTTGTTATTATGTTCTACCCACATGGCATCATTTGAGGAACCTTCTAAGATATCATCCCTCCTTACTGCAGTAATTGGCTCCCTGTCAACAGTGCAATGCCACCTCCTCTTTTACCCCCTCCCCTGTTTCACCTGAAGATTCTATACCCGGGAATATTGAGCTGCCAGTCCTGTCCCTCCCTCAACCATGTCTCTGTGATAGTAATAATATCATAATCCCACGTGCTAATCATCGCCCTCAATTCATCTGCCTTACTAATAAGACTCTTTGCATTAAAATAGATGCATCCAGCCTTGCATTTTTCATTTGTGCCTTAACAGGTCGATATAAACCAGATAACATAGACCAATCTGCTCAACATCAATAGTGCATTACTTCTAAAGGCTATTATGTGGCGTTAAATTAATATTTACCTTGTAAGATAATGGGTTAATTAAGGATGGCCAGCGTGTAGAAAGCAAGTTGTGTCTGACAAATCTTGAGTTCAAGAAAATAGTTGATAAAGGAACTGCCTCAAGGTGGCATCAAAGAATTTTCAAATGGCATTTGATAAGGTTCTGCATAGGAAGCCTGTTGATTAAATTACCATATACAATAAATGAAGTGTATATGCATGGATAGGAAGTTGGTTAAAGAGCGGAAAACAGTAGTAGTTAATGCTGTTTTTCAGGCCTGGAAATGTAAACAGTGAGATACTCCAGGAGACAATGATGGGACCAGTGGTATTTTTATTTTATAACTATGACTTGGGTCTAGAAAGCATAATATTAGAATTTTCAGACAAGAATAGGACTTCAGGACAGCAGACAGGTTAATAGATTAGGCAGGCAAAACTTAATGCAAAACAATGCAAAGTGAAATTTTGGAAGGAGGAATAAAAGGATAGGAAAGGACATATACAAAAAATATAAAACTTTAAAAGCAGTAGAGTGGCAGAGATACTAAGAGCTTCAGAAAAGTATTTTTCTCATTAGTATTTGAAATAACGATTGCACCTCTATAAACGTCAACTGGGAACTCAGTTCTGATACTTTGGATGGTCACCGATTTACTTACTGAATAAACTGTTTCACTTCTGGGGAATGTGAAGGTTCATGGGCCAATGAATATTTTGTGAACTCTTATTAATCTTAAGCAATAGGGCTTTATTAAAATATACATCTTCCCTGAATGCTCAGTGAAATCCTACAAACTAATTTGTAAACAGTCATTTTAACTATTTTTAAAAACTAGGGGCTTGACAAAATATAACTGTCAAAAGCAAAGCATCAAATTCTTCACTTCTTTTAGGACAGTATGAAACCCATTGAAAAATTGTGGAAAAACGCCATAACTCATTATTTGTAGCACATTTATTGCCACACACAAGAATTTATCACATTTTATTTTGGAATACGATGAAGTTGGAGCTTCTGCAGCTTATTACTTTGTCCTTTTTCTTCTATGGGATGTGTATGTGGTTGGGGGAGGGGTGTCGGAGTGGTGGGTGTAGAAAGGGAGGAGAAAAGGAAGATGACAGCAAAATGTCTACTCTTACAAAGCAAGTAAAGGCTGAACTATTATTTGGAATGATATTAGACTAATCGATAGATGAATCTAACTAGACGCATGGTGTTAGAAAAATAATGAACAGGCAGTTACATTTGATCTTGCTCTCTGCCGAGTTCTTTGTAAGGAGGGGACGAGAAAAATAGGGGAAAATCATTATTCGACTCAGGCACAATTTATTTTTCTTTGTTCATGGGATGTGGGCATCGCTGGCTAAGCCAGCATTTATTGCCCATCCCTAATTGCCCTTGAGAAAGTGGTGGTGAGCTTGAACCACTGCAGTCCTTGGGGTGTAGGTACACCAAAAGTGCTGTTAGGAAGGCAGTTCCAGGATTTTGACCCAGCGACAGTGAAGAAACGGCGATATAGTTCCAAATCAGGATGGCATGCAGCTTGGAGGGGAACTTGCAGGTGGTGGTGTTCCCATGCATCTGCTGCCCTTGTCCTTCTAGATGGTACAGGTCGCGGGTTTGTAAGGTACTGTCGAAGGAGTCTTGGCTGTATCATTCAATATGTCCCCGCTTATACCACTTCAACACTGTTTTCAATGCCATAAACTAGTAATATAGATTTAGTAACCAGGTGCTTGCACCATTAATTTTCTTTAATTTGTCTCCCAGTAATTTAGGAATGTCTATTCATAAGCTACCTGGTTTCTATTACACAACTAATTTGAGCTGCCATAACTTTCACAGTGGATACATTCTGTATATATATCGCTTGCTGCATGGGCTAAAAAAGTTATACAATTAAAAAGGAGTCCTACAAAAGTGACATCCATATTTTCTTCCTGTATTTATATAGCATCTATCATGTCCTCACGGTATTGAAAACAGCCTGACAGTCAATTAATTACTTTTGAAGTGTAGTCACCGTTTTATTGGCTAATATGGCAGTGAGTTTGCACCCCCACAAGGTCCCACAAACAACAAATGAGATGAGTGACCTGAACTTGTTTAGCTGTTGTTCGCTGAGCCAGAAGACCAGAACTCATGCTTTTCTCTGAATACTGCCATGGGATCTTTCATGTCCATTTGAACAGGATGGGGGCTTGATTTAATGTCTCATGCAAAAGACGATACCTCTGACAATGCTGCACTCCCTCAGAATTGCACTGATGTCTTAGCATAGGTTATTTATTTCTTACAGTAGACTTTATCCTACAATCTTCTCAGAGGCAAGTACGCTACTACTAAGCAAAGCTGACATCTTTGTAAAATGCAATTGTGAATTTTTTTAAAAACTAAAATTTCAGTTCAGTATTGAAAAACTTGATTATTGACAAGAATTCTTCATAAAATTACCAATATGGAACAGTTACCTGGACTGGAAACTCTGTCACGATACTTGGGTGTGTAGTCATCCAGCATCTGAAGCATAACCCACATGGTGAAGCTGAACAGACCAGCTAGGAAGCCATAAAAGACCAGATAGAACAGAAAAATCAAAGCTGTACAGAAAGGAATAAAAAAAAAGTTAGTTTGTATTTCCAAGTGTCTTTCATCGCTCCCATAATCATTTTACAGCTCTCACTCTGCATATTAACCTGCAAGTAGGAGTGCATGAGTGGATGAAAACCCTCTCATTATTTCTAACTTACCAATGAACCAGTCACCATCTGGTGTGTCTTTTCACATAGCAGCACAACTGCAAACCACAGAATTACAGCAGTGGGTACTGTATTTTAGAGTGGGGGCTGGGAAGAAGGAAGGAGGGGTGAGGAAAGAAGAGAACTAAGAATTTGGAATCAGTAACATTGAAAAAAATGCATAAACGCAAGTGCAAATTTCAAATGAAAGGAGGAACCAAAATAAAAAATGGAAATAAAATGAGCAGTCAGAACCAAAGAAATTTACAGCACAGAAGGCCATTCAACCCATCATGTCTGTGTGAACTCCTTGCTAGATCAATCCTAAAACTAATCTCAGCGCCATGCTTTCTCCCCAAAACTCCACTACTTCAAATATTTCTCCAATATTCCCTTAAAAGATGCAATGGTCTCTGCATCAGCTACTTTCTGTGGAAAAGTATTCCATGCTCCAACAACCCACTACATAAAAGGAAATTTTGCTAACATCTCTCTTCACTTAATAACAATTTTAAAATTTTCTTTGACTCACTCCTTCCCCATTCATTCTATCAAAACTGGTCAAAAAAATTTTTTTTAAAACAAACCTCAGAAATATTCCCTTCGCCTTCTCTGCTTCAGTAGAAATAGTCCCAGTATTTCAAATCTCTCATAACAATAGCCTAAGATAGTATTACTTATTTACAATTATATTCTAATGCCCCTATTTATAAAATCCAAAATGATGTTGGCTTGATCCATCTGCACCTGCACTTTCAGGGAATTAAGTATTTGAATCCCTTGGTGTCTCTACTCATTCACACTCTTCAATGTCTTTTCACTAAGTGTTTGCTTCCATTCCTTGTTTTACCTCCCAAAAAGTAGTGCCTCACACATATTCGCATTAAATATTAGCTTCCACTGTTTTCTTGTTCTGCTAGTCTTTCTATGTCGACCATGTGGCCCCATCACTCCCACCCCCCAAAAATATATTTATCTAAGTTATGGATTTTAAGTTTTAAACCAGGGCACTTCTTATATTACTGTGCAGACTGCCAGGCTCTCCAATGACTATATTTAATTAACTAATTAAGCAGAATGAAAATGCAAAGAACCTGATCCAAATACCGGTCATGATGGACGTATGAGGGATTAAGGAATTAGAATCAAGAATGCAACTGTTTGGAGAGACAATTACAAGATACAGAACTTCAGTATAAAAAAAAAAGTACACACTAGTTTGTAGACATGAGAAAGTGGTATCAAAAGGCAAAAGGAGCCTTATCTTCTAGATACTTTATGCGTCTCACTACAGAATTTTTCAGTGTTTCCGTTTACAGAAGTTTGGTAGGCCAAAGGAGTAGAGTCAAGCTAAGAGCTTGGTTTAAGATTTTGTTCAATAAAAGATTACAGATAAAGGAAGTTTAAGATCAGTTTCAGTAATCAAATGCAACTATTTGCTAAGCCACACAACAATTTCTTCCACCTTGCCTTGGTGGGAGGAACAGCAAGAGGTTGATGGACACTTAGCTCTCAATAATATATTGTTTACTTGTATGGCATTATAGAACTAATATTGCTCCTTTTGCCTGAAAAAGGCAATGCCGACGTCTCAATCAAATGCACAGAAAAATATTCTCTCCCAGGAGCATGAAAAAGTGGTTGTAGCTCAGCAATCTGGAGCCGAAGGAGAAAAACCTTGCTTTCCTCCCATTATGTTTGCATTACAGCTTTAAAAAAAAATGTTTATCTTGTTATATTCATACCAATGATGTAATTATTCCATGGAAGTGCTAAATGAACACTAAAAGGTGTTACCACTCTATATGCTCACTATGGAGAACTGAAGGGTAGATATTTTTAAGTCTGGAGTAGTTCTGTCAAAATCCATTACTATCTCATTCCTTATACCTACTATAAATGTTACGTGGACAATTTTGCTTAGAAAATAGCATAAAACCCATACAGGATAACAAATGATTCCTTATATTATTCAATAGCTTCTCAACCCTTTTTGGACATGCCACTGAAATGTAATAAATTGAGCTTTATAAAGCACTGTTTATTGGGATTGGAGTTTATGCCCAGTTGTGATCTTTATACTGACAAAAAAATGAGGGGTCCAGAAAAGATCCAAAAAGAGAGGCAATCTGAGGCTTAGATAATTTAACTACAAGGAAAGTTTCAAGGAACAATTCTCATCATTGGAAAAAATTTAATTTGGGACATGTTAAACAATATTAAAAACAGCGAATTGATAAAAAGAAAACCAGGAGATTGTTTCTGCAGAAACCGGAGCATAAAACTGAAGATTACGATTATAAGTTTAGGAAATCATGAGCTTGCTGCAACTTAAAAGCTCAAAATTCAAGTTGCAAACTTATTGAATAAACTTCAGCACACATCACCAATGCAGGATCCACAGAATCTCTGAAGGAGAAAAATCAACATATCCCTCAGGAGAAAGGAAAAATGGACTCATATTCGGAAAGAGTAAAAAACATAAATAACTAGCAAAGTAAATTAAAACAACGCAATAAAATTCCCTCTAAGCATCTTCTCTCAAAGTGTTAGATCATAAAGTTTAAATACTTCAAATATCAATTTCACACTGATGTATGTACTTTAATTACAATAAAAACATGAATATTGAATTTATTTTCCATCAGAAAACTTAAATGAAATTTTTTTGGCAAATTAGTTTATACACTAAATTAATTAACTGCAACAGTTAATTTTGTAGAAAGATATCTTTACATCTAATGAGTCAATCTCTTGTGGCATTGCAAACGGGGAGTCAAAACCAAGCCTAGTCTTCAGGTGTAATAGGGTTAGAGGATGTGGATAATTGAACCAGTGCACAGTTCAGCCTTCATTTCAAAGTTATATATTGTCTTTATTTTCAAATAATTTAATTTTATATTATGGTAAAATAGCAAAATGGGCACTCATGTAGAATGTAGAGCAAGAGAATTGGTTAGAGTTTTTGATTTTCTCTGTAGTAGAGCCTCTGGACCTGCAAGATGCAAAACCAAGGCACGACAGTGGCATCGCTGGTGCAAGAATATAGTTATAGTTTTTATAGGCAGTTTCCATTATAAATATGAAATTCAGAACTTATAATGGAAAAAGTTGAAACAAGTGTGACAAAAGTAACAGGATGCAAGGTTATTATCAATAGATATGTTAATGGCTGGGAACATTAACGCTATGAAATTGCTTCAAGTATAATGGAGCCATTTATGGCAAAGAAGGAGGCCATTTGGCCCCTCAAGTCCATGCCAGCTCTCCACAGAGCTATGCAGTCAGTCCCACTCCCCAGCTTGAATATTTGTTTCTCTTGTTAGCAAAATTTTAAGTGAATCCAATTTTATCAACAGTTTTATTTTCCAACTCTTGGCTATGAATTGTTAGAATCAAATTACAATGAAGTATTTAGACTTGTTGATCTGACACAGGAGATAAAGCTATGCAGGAGAATTTTATTGTGCTGTTAATCACTTTCGGTGAATGTTATATTGGATATTTCTTGTTTGTTTGTTTGTTTGTTAGAATCAGCACGGAAGAAAAACAAATTATGGATGATTTCTGCAGTACTCATAACTTTAATTGAACATACAATTAAATATAACATATTACATAAGTAAAATGCTGGGAACAGTTTATCCATTAATTAATGTGATATTTAGGGACATTATATACTGATATAATATAGAACCAGTAGACGTGTTTGTCTGCAGGTAAGACTAGATATCCAAACATCAGTTAAATTTAACTATGAAAGAGACCACTAGATATTCATGAACAAAAATGTCTTAAAAAGAACAACTTGCATTTATCTTCTTTGGCCTCCTTATCTCGAGAGACAATGGATAAGCGCCTGGAGGTGGTCAGTGGTTTGTGAAGCAGCGCCTGGAGTGGCTATAAAGGCCAATTCTAGAGTGACAGGCTCTTCCACAGGTGCAGCAGAGAAATTTGTTTGTCGGGGCTGTTACACAGTTGGCTCTCCCCTTGCGCCTCTGTCTTTTTTCCTGCCAACTACTAAGTCTCTTTGACTCGCCACACTTTAGCCCCGTCTTTATGGCTGCCCGCCAGCGAACGCTGGCAACTGACTCCCACAACTTGTGATCAATGTCACAGGATTTCATGTCGCGTTTGCAGACGTCTTTAAAGCGGAGACATGGATGGCCGGTGGATCTGATACCAGTGGCGAGCTCGCTGTACAATGTGTCTTTGGGGATCCTGCCATCTTCCATGCGGCTCACATGGCCCACGTGTTTGACGCAGGAGATAAAGCTATGCAGGAGAATTTTATTGTGCTGTTAATCACTTTCGGTGAATGTTATATTGGATATTTCTTGTTTGTTTGTTTGTTAGAATAAGCACGGAAGAAAAACAAATTATGGATGATTTCTGCAGTACTCATAACTTTAATTGAACATACAATTAAATATAACATATTACATAAGTAAAATGCTGGGAACAGTTTATCCATTAATTTAATGTGATATTTAGGGACATTATATACTGATATAATATAGAACCAGTAGACGTGTTTGTCTGCAGGTAAGACAAGATATCCAAACATCAGTTAAATTTAACTATGAAAGAGACCACTAGATATTCATGAACAAAAACGTCTTAAAAAGAACAACTTGCATTTATAAAGTGCCTTTAATGTAGTAAATTGCCCCAAGGCTTTTCACAAGAGCATAATCAAAAAAAAACTGATTCCAAGTCAAAGGAGGAGATATTAGGACAGGTGACTAACAGCTTGGCCAAAAAGGAAGGTTTTAAGGAGTGTCTTAAAGGAGGAGAGAATTTCCGAGCTTGGGGCCTAGACAGCTAAAAGCACAGCCACCAATGGTGGGGTGAATGAATTAGTGGGATGCACAAGAGCTAGAGAAACACAGAGTTCTCGGAGGGCTGTAGGAGTTTATAGAGATAAGGAGGGCGTGGTGATGGAGGGATTTGAACATGAGGATGGAATTTTTTTTTAAATCAAGACATTGGATTGGGAGTCAATGTGGGTCAAAGAACATAGGGTTGATGGGTTAACAGGGCTTGGTGTAAGTTGGGATAAAGCAGCAGAATTTTGGATGAGCTCAAGTTTATGGAGGATATAAGATTGGACCTGGTCAGGAGAACACTGGAAGTCAAGTCCTGAGATAACAAAAAGCATGGCTGTGATTTTAGTAGCAGATGAGCTGAGTAGGAACAGAGACCAAAAATATTACAGGGGTGGAAGTCGGCAGTTTTAATGAGGTTTTGATGAAGAAGAGAATATTGGGTCGAAATCTCAGCTCAGGATCAAATAGGGCACAAAGGTCGCAAACAGTCTGTTTCAGCTGAGACGCAGGGCAGGAAGGAAAGATGGAATCGGTGGCAAGGGAATCAGGTTTGTGGAGGAAATGGCTTCAGTCTTTCCAATGTTTATTTGGAGGAAATTTCAGCTCATTTAGGACTGGATGTTGAAACAAGTATTCTGGCAACCCAGAGGCATTGGAGGGGTTGAAAGAGATAATGGCGAGGTAGAGCTGGCTGTCATCAGCATACTTGTGGAACCCGATTGTGTCCTGATGATGTCACTAAGAGCCATATGTGAAATAAGAGGGGGCCAAGGATAGCCCTGTGGGCAACTCCAGAGGCAACAGTGCAGTGAAGAGAAGCCATTGCAGGAGATTCTCTGGCTGTGATTGGATAGGCAACAGTGGAACCAAGCAAGACACTCCCATTCAGCTGTGCCATGGAAGAGAAGCTTTGGAGGAGGATGGTATGGTCAACTGTGTCAAAAGCTACAGACAGGTCAAGAAGAATATGGTGCACCATAGTCACACTCACAGAGGATGTCATTTATAACTTTCATTAGAGACATTTCAGTACTGTGGCAGGGGCGGAAATCTGATTGGTGGGTTCAAACAAGGACTTGCAGGTAAGATGGGTACAGATCTGGTAGGCAACCATCCTTAAAGCACTTTGAAGAGGAAAGAGAGGTCAGAGATGTGACAGTAATTTGCAAGGACAGAGATCAAAAGCGTTTTTTTTGAGAGGGGCTGATGATGGTAGATTTGAGTACTTGAGGAAAGGAAACCGTTTACAATATCAGCTAACATGGAGGCCAGGAAGGGAAGTTGATTGGTCAATGGGTCAGCAGTTTAATGGAAATAGGGTCAAGAGAGCAAGAGGTGGGTCTCATGGATAACAGTTAATTCATAATGTATTACAAGGATTTAACAATCTCAAAAAAGATATTCATGTCTTGATAAGCCACTTGATCAAGATAGCTCCTCAGTCTCTTGTAATATATTATAAATCTGCCCAGAATGTTAACTGTAGATTTGTAACTGGGAAAGAACAATTTAAATGAGTACTAGTAGCCCAATAAAATTAGTTAAAGCTGGAGTACTGTGCCCAGTTTTGGTCACAAAAATACAAAGAAGACATTAAAGACTGTGCGAGAAGACCTAAGCAGAAAAAGAGGAATGAGTTCAGGAGAGAGAGACTCAAGAAACTTTCAGCCTTGAAAGAAGATAACCAAGAGATGACCTTATAAGAGCTATAAAGATAAAAGTAGTATAGAAAAGATAAACCTGGAACACTATTTCAAAACAAACTGACAGTAGGACAAGGGGAACAAGTTTAAACTATGAAAAAGCAGATTTAGGACTGATATCAGGATGTTTTTCTTCACACAAAGATTGAACAACACATGGAATTGACTCCTACCTAGGGTAGTGGAGGCAAAACCTCTGGAATCACAAACATTTGGAAGCTGTATTGCAATGGAGTGGTAGGAAATTATACGATCATTCTGTGTGGATGAGTCAAGATGTGCCAAATGGCCTTCCTCATCTGTATCCATTTGGCTATTTTGCATATCCCTGGAAATATATTTCCACATGCATTGTTTAAAACAAAGTTTTTATCAAGGTGATACTAGATCAGGGCTATGATACTGTCTGATTGGAAGAACCGTGTTGTTGGAGCACCTTCACCACACAGACTGTAATGGTTTAAGATGTTCCACCACCACTGTCTCAACAGCAACTGGATATGGGCAATAAATACTAGCCTTGCCCGTGTTGCCCACATCCTGAGAATTTAAAATATATATATATATATTTTAGCAGGTTATACAACTTGTATGTCATACAATTCAACAGACAATGCAAAAGGATAATCAGCTCCTTAGACTAATATCGCACATGTAGTGCAACCACTGGTAATGGCTATTCATTATCCAATGCCAATATTATGATTAAGTATTTATCCTCAGGTCATCCCAGGTATTGATTTTATTAGCCACTGAAAGGTCAGATTCCTTACCATAGGTATGGTTCACCTGAATGTAGTTCAACTCCATATACAAAGCTCCCGCACTTCCTGCTCCTCAGTTCTCCTTCATATCAGGTGCTGCTTGCAGTATACTATTTAAAATTAAGAGTTTCAGTATTCACAGTCTTGTTCAGTGCTTGGGTATCTCTACCTACACTGCCCAACCAGATCTCAGTATGTCTATTTTGGGAGCTTATAATACAGGACTATGGGAATGGCGGAAAGCACCTATTAATGAATGATGCAAAATTTTAAGAGTGACATTGATGCTGCTCTTGCCCCCTCCTTTATAGATTATTTCATTTTTTCTGTGGAGTTGAACAAGTGAAGGACAAGCCCATTACAGGGCTCTTTTGTGCAATATTTCGTACAGCGATAGGTCTTCTGTGGAGTCTGTTTCACAACCTAAACAGTGATGCTAACATTTCTCTGATGACATAAGCCAATGGGACACTCAGTGTGGCTGTGTTGTTGTCCAAGTGATTAGTTGGTTTCAGAAACTGTATTTCCCATTAACCACACCCCTCCCCCCCACCTCACTTTTCAAAAACGGGTAATTTGTTCTGGGGGTCGGGGTAGGGATGGAAGAGAACAAACACACCTGAAATCAGTCAAAAAAGGCAAATCTGCAGTCGGGGAAAAGGAAGATCAGACTAACAGCAATGCTATAAGCAGATGTTCTTGATAAAGCATGGCTTTCTTAAAATAATCTCACAGCACCCGCGTCACAGTTTAGATAAAAATGAAGGACACAAAGACTTACTGAGGAGCCCATGAATGGAAACATTTATTTTAAAACAGTTAAAACTATCTGGTGTCCTCTTTTGGTTTCTTGCAGGTTCTCTTCAGGCAAAATTGTTAAACTACACAACACTTTTTAAAAAAAGGCAAGATCAAAAAAGCTGCATATTCTAAATAAATAAAATGGCTAAAAGTCACCCTTTCCACTATAGATAGGTACTTGAAATCCAAATAAAATGCCCTCACCCCCACAAATTGCATCAGCTTAACCCAAAACAGAAATCCTCAATATTTCAATGTGCCCAGTAAAATTTCCTCAAGTAAGATTTCCCTTCCAACAATGTGGACATAATGCATTAAAGTTGAAGGTGCCAAACCCTGAGTGTTTTTGTAAAGTCCCAGGCTCAAAAAAAAAATAATATTGATGTAGCATTATGACATATACAGAAAAAAACCTAGAAATTTACAGCTGGAGTACTATTGATTTTGTTCAAAATTTCAAATTAAAATCCTTTGACTGATTAAATCATTTAAATTATGCAAATTAAGTAACACAAGTGGAAATGTCATGTTAAAAGCAATTAAACTGAATTAAACAACTTGGAATTAAAAGTAGACTGGTGTTAAACACTGGCTGTTCTGAGGATCTTTACCCCGGCTTCCCTTCTCCAGTTTTTCATCCATAGGGATTCCTTTCCTTTTCTGTGGGAGCTCTGATGAAAAAAAATCACAGCTCCTTTTCAAAAAGATTACTTCACGGATCCAAAGGTACAAATAAAAATCGACTCAAAGCCTTTAGCTGATAGATATTATTATGTACATACAATGTTGCTATTGAACAGGTGAATCCCAGTATTAAATCAGAATGACGAGAGTTCAGTTCCGATATGATGTTTCTCAATGGAAAAAAAACATTGAAAATACTGACATTTATTTTGCATCCAATTCTAACATCTACAGCAATGAACGGCAACATTACAAGAGGCTACAGCGAGTGGAAATGTTCTCCAAGGCCAGCGCCTCGCCGAAGTCTATTTCAACAGTAAAATCTTGCTTAACAGAAAAAAAAGAGGCGAAAGCTGGTGGAAAAGCACAGCCTGTCAGATCAAACATTAGGAGTTTGCTCACGTTAACACCTCTGCGCATCGTGACTGGCAGTCGCCGCATAATGCGCAGGTTTCACCCCAATTACTCCCTTCATCCGCCCAAAATCTAATCATTTTCTGACACCTTCCTTTAAATTAATGTCTCTCCCGCCTCCCACTACATCCATATGACTTATTTCCCCGGCCTCATCTCCGCTGTCTCTTTACCAGGCAATGGGAGCGGCTGCCTGTGAAGGGCAGAGAGAGACAGACACCCCCACCATCATTCTCCCTCCTCTTGTGTCCAGTGCCTGTCGGGGAAGGCGCCCGGCCTGACCGCCCACAACCCCGGCTCTCATCAGCACCTCAGCACCGAGGGAAGGCACTGCGAAAGCACTGGGAGGGTAGGGGGCAGGCATTGCGATAGCACCGGGGGGGGGGGGGGGGGCAGGCATTGCGATAGCACCGGGGGGCGAGCAGACACTGCGATAGCACCGGGGCGGGGGGGGGGGGGGGGGGCAGTCACTGCGATAGCTCCGGGGGGCGAGCAGACACTGCGATAGCACCGGGGCGGGGGGGGGGGGGGCAGACACTGCGATAGCACCGGGGGGCGGGGGGCAGACAGTGCGATAGCACCGGGGGGGGGGGGGCAGACAGTGCGATAGCACCGGGGGGGGGGGGCAGACAGTGCGATAGCACCGGGGGGGGGGCAGACAGTGCGATAGCACCGGGGGGGGGGGG
This sequence comes from Heterodontus francisci, assembly GCF_036365525.1. Classification (NCBI taxonomy): domain Eukaryota; kingdom Metazoa; phylum Chordata; class Chondrichthyes; order Heterodontiformes; family Heterodontidae; genus Heterodontus; species Heterodontus francisci. The sequence continues at coordinate 95,104,305 of NC_090381.1, read as the reverse complement.
GGCAGACACTGCGATAGCACCGGGGGGGGGGGGGGCAGACACTGCGATAGCACCGGGGGGGGGGGGCAGACACTGCGATAGCACCGGGGGGGGGGGCAGACACTGCGATAGCACCGGGGGGGGGGGGCAGACACTGCGATAGCACCGGGGGGGGGGGGGCAGACACTGCGATAGCACCGGGGGGGGGGGGGGGCAGGCACTGCGATAGCACCGGGTGGGGGGCAGGCATTGCGATAGCACCGGGGGGGGGGCAGGCACTGCGATAGCACCGGGTGGGGGGCAGGCATTGCGATAGCACCGGGGGGGAGGGGGCAGGCACTGCGATAGCACCGGGGGGGGGGGGGCAGGCATTGCGATAGCACCGGGGGGGGGGGGGGCAGGCACTGCGATAGCACCGGGGGGGGCGCATGCACTGCGATAGCACCGGGGGGGGGGGGCAGGCACTGCGATAGCACCGGGGGGGGGGGGCAGGCATTGCGATAGCACCGGGGGAGGGGGGGGGGCAGGCACTGCGATAGCACCGGGGGGGGGGGGCAGGCATTGCGATAGCACCGGGGGGGGGGAGGGGGGCAGGCATTGCGATAGCACCGGGTGGGGGGCAGGCATTGCGATAGCACCGGAGGGGGGGGGGGCACTGCGATAGCACCGGAGGGGGGGGGGGCACTGCGATCGCACCGGGGGGGGGGGCAGGCATTGCGATAGCACCGGAGGGGGGGGGCACTGCGATAGCACCGGAGGGGGGGGGCACTGCGATAGCACCGGAGGGGGGGGGGCATTGCGATAGCACCGGGGGGGGGGGGCAGGCACTGCGATAGCACCGGAGGGGGGGGGGCACTGCGATCGCACATCCATCAGCTCCTTTCGCTAAAAGCTCATGTCTAATGGACCTGTCAAACCTGACTGTAAAACACACACAACGAAAGGAGCTGCTGCATTTACAATAAATCAAAACGCAGCCCCAGGAATAGTCTTGGATTGGGATTTTTAAAAAATTATTGTTGTTGCCTGCACAGACAACACTGGCGTTCCTCTGCCTCTCTCTCTCCCTCTCTGTCTCTCCTTGGCTCCTTACCCCAGCTGCTGGCGGTCCTGCCCATAAACTGGCCGGTTCCCGGGTTGTAGATGAACTTCTTCCATCCTCCTGCTCCCTCCTCGAAATCCTTCTTCTCATCCTTATCAGCCATGGTGTCAATGTAAATGGAGGGTGGGGTATGAGAGGGGGGAAAGGAGGCAAGAGTTTGGTAACCGAGTTGTAGGAGTGATTCTGTTGATCTTGCTCTGGATGCTGTTTCTCTCTCTCTCTCTGTCTCTCTGTCTCTGCCTCCCGCTCCCGCTGCCGCTGCTGCAGTGAAGAACCGCAGCGGCTGCCCCGCGGGTATAAGGCTCGCCGAGCATGCGCCTTGCGCAAAGCGGGGTGAGTGAGCCAGTGCGCGCCGCCGGACCATGCGCGCCGCGCCGCGCCGCAGAGAGCGTGATCGCGCAAGAGCGGGTTGGGGAGCGCGCACACGGTCTGGCATGCGCGATAGGGATGGGGAGAGAGAGAGCTCGAGGAGGGCGGTCATTATGTATCAGTCTGGAGGATGTTGCAATGCGATGGATACATTGGAGACACAACCCGGTAACTTGGTGGATGGAGGGAGAGATGCAGCAATGATGGAAAGTGCATCCATCGGCTACGGTAGCAGGCAGGCGCATTGCACCATTTACACAGCCGCAGCGGATAGACTCCTGCCTGTGCACACGCCCGCAATTGGAGGGAGTAAAAGTCTCAACGAAGCATATGAATTATTTATGTCTGTTCCTATGCAACTGCAGAGAAGGTGTTGCTACCTGACTCGGGTTATGGACTGGGCGGTATATATGCACACAAAAAAAATCTAGCATCCTGTAATGGTTTTGTCTCAACAGCAACACAGGCAAGGGCAATGTCCTAACATGTTGTCATATTAATGCGATGTGGATGCCGCCCTTGTGAGTACCCTAGTTTCCTCACAGTAAGCCACAGATTGCACGTTCACTTTATCCCTGGGCATGTTGAATTGGCTCCTCAACACTCCAGCAACAACTGGCATTTTCAGAGTTCTCCCACAGCAGAGAACAACATCGCAGTGCTTTACAAACACGTGGACACACAGCAGAGTAAAAGAGGGAAAATCAGATGGACAAAAGCATGATCAAAGACAGGGACTTCAAGCAGGTTTTTGAAACCAGGGAAAGAGGTAGCAAGGTGTTGTAGGACAAGGCCTAGTTACTGAAAGAATAGTTACAAATGATGGAACAGAGGGAAAAACAAACAAGGAGTAGAGGATGGATGTAGGATGCACAGCTGGAGGAGACTGCAAAGGTGGAGGTGTGCATTTGACCAAGATGATTTTACAATTGATCTGTTGGGGTATGGGAAGCCAGTGGGGCTAAGCATGGACAACCATTTAAGAATGCAGAAGAGGGCAAGGATCAAGACACTCCAGTTAAGTTATAGTTTGTGGAAACTGGAAGCTAGCAAAGGAGAGTAGGGCCCAACAATGGGTCTCGGTAGCAATAGGTAAGATGATGGGCATTTCTAGAGTTTGAGGAAAGCAGTTTTGATAATGGATTAGGTGTGAGAGGACATCAACAGTAATGGAGGTGGAGAGGTAAAGCTGGGTGTCATCAATATATATGGAAGCTGCCTCTATTTTCACTTACTCATCTTTAAATATGGTTTAGTGGTAGCATTCTTGCCTTTCAGTTAGAATATTGTGAGTTCATGCCCCACTCTGGAGCTCAGCACATAATTAGAGATACAGCACTGAAACAGGCCCTTCGGCCCACCGAGTCTGTGCCGAACATCAACCACCCATTTATACTAATCCTACACTAATCCCATATTCCTACCAAACATCCCCACCTGTTCCTATATTCCCCTACCACCTACCTATACTAGTGACAATTTATAATGGCCAATTTACCTATCAACCTGCAAGTCTTTTGGCTTGTGGGAGGAAACCGGAGCACCCGGAGAAAACCCACGCAGACACAGGGAGAACTTGCAAACTCCACACAGGCAGTACCAGGAATTGAACCCGGGTCCCTGGAGCTGTGAGGCTGCGGTGCTAATCTAGTTTGATACTGGAGTGCAGTACTGAGCCAGTGTTACACTGTTGAAAGTGTTGTCTTACAGATAAGATATTAAACCAAGGCTCTGCCTGCCTATTTAAATGGACTTGAAACGTGGCACCAATTGAAGAACAGCAGGGAATTGTGGCCAATATTTCTCCCCCATCCAGAAAATTAATGGTCATTAACTGAAATGCATTACAAACTTTGGCTCTGCCTCATAGTATTTCCTTCAATTTTGAGTATCTCTATATACTGAAGGACTTTCATTAATGGTTACACATTTGCTTAGATGCTTCTTGTTGCATAATAACTTCACCAATTGTCAAATTTGTCTTGGGTGCTCAAACCGTGCAAAGTGAGACAAGCTCCAACTTCTGGAATCTCTCCTCTTTGAAAGAGAACAGTCCCTACAAGGAAACGTCCTCTTGTGGCATCAGTTAGTATTGGTTACCACTGATGAGATAAATACAAAAAATCTTGTACTACATTGTCTTTGATATGGAGCATTGATCTCGCTCATAGTGGTTCATAATGAGGATAAGGCCTTAATGTGTGCCCCTTTAATATAAGTCAGTGCTCTTATACACCCTGAGGAGCAGGCTGTTGCCGCATTCATTTGGGTCAGTGCTGAGATATGCTTACCATGCATGGCTTCAGCACCAATAAGTACCCTATCCTACTTGAGGGGGAAAAAGATCTCTTGATACTGATCAGAGTCAGAAACGTGGCTGGAAAGGGAAGGAATCAGCACTGGAGTATACAAATATTAGGCTAATACTGATATATCTCCATCTTCAAAAGAAATTAAATAAGAACACTGTTCATGACAAAATCTATATAGGAACAGCAGTGGGCCATGTTAACACTGACTTTTTTAGTGGCTTTGTTTTTGTTTTGTTGAACACCAACAATGAAGTGTTAGAATCTTGAATCTCTGCCACTTGGTTTATCAAACAGTCTTGAGTATTTTTGGGTCAAACATTGACTGTAGTACTGCTTTTTTATGAGCATTATGGCACATAATTTGTTAGCATTCTGATCTTTTTCAGATCAAACAACTTCAAGTGAGAGAATACAATCTTCATTTGAGCCCAATTAGTTTCATCTACAGTGGGCTTAGCTTTGTTCTGATTTCTAACTTCTGGACACCAGGCTGAGAAATGGTTTAGTTTTGTACATGTGCTACACTTCTGACCACGAGAAGGACAGATTTCTTTCCAGCATGACATTTACCTAATGTTTACAATCTAGCTTTCCACAATGTTGTTGAAAAGGTAATCAGCAGAATTTAATTCCTGAATCTCTCATAGGTTGCATAAGTCTTTTCAACAAAAAAAGTTCTATCTTGTTATGAACAACTTCAGTATCAGATGTTGGCAGACCTGCTGCGGATTTGCAGAATGCTTTCAACGTTTACAATTTTTTTTTTACTTTTCTATATTAATCTTTCTTCATCTGTCTGAAACTGAGGGCCATCTCTTAAACCATTCTGAGACTTGCAGAGAAACACAAAACATTTGCAGTGAAATTAGTGTCTTTATTGCAACAGTACTTCTTTAATTCCCCATTCTATTCCATTCCATCCTACCCATGGAATCTGTCTCATGCCATCTCCATCCCATTCCTTTCATACCTCTCATATCATCCCCATCCCATCTCCCATCCCACCCCTTCTTCCTATGCAATCCCCATCCCCCATTCCATACCTCCTATGCTATCCCTGTCCCCCCAATCCATACTTCCCATGCCTTCCCCCAATGCCATTCCCCTCCACCCTCCCGTGCCATCCCCACCCCCTCTCATCCCCCCATGCCTCCTCTTCCATCCCTTTCCCCCTCCCATGCCTTCCTTCCCAATGCCATTCCCCACCACTCTCCTGCACCATCCCACCCCCTCTTATGTTGTTCCTCCCATGCCTTCCCCTCCTAATGCTATTCCCCTGCTCCCTCAAATACCATGCCCAAACCCTCTCATGGCATTGTCCCCATGCCTTCTGCCCCATGGCGCCCCCCTCCCATACTGACCCCCTCCAATGTTGTTCCCCCACTCCCATCACCCCTCATGCTGTTCACTCCGCCCCATGCTGTCCCCGAACCTCTCTGTGCCATCCCCTGCCGAATGCTGTCCCCTCCCCGATGCCGTTCCCCCTCCTCACACCCTCCCATGCTGTCCACCCCGCTCTCCAATCCCTCGAGCCAGGGTAACTTTGTTGATGGGCTCCCCTTACCTTCCAACCTGCAAAACATTTGCAGTGAAATTAGTGTCTTTATTGCAACAGTACTTCTTTAAATCCCCATCCCATGCCATTCCATTCTTCCCATTGCCATCACATTCTGCCCATTGCCATCACTCTCATATCATTCCCCATCACCCCTTCTTCCTATGCCATCCCTATCCCCCGGTCCATCCCTCCAGAGTAAATTACTTCAAATTCGGACAACATGTAGAGTTTCTTAATATGTTCAGTTGGTAACAATGTAGAAAAGAAAAAGAGATTACAAAATGTGCTCTTTATTCTCATTCCTCTCAACTGGGCTACAATCAAACAGTATCAGGTCAGGGAACAGTCGGGGAATTTCCGATGCTTAACTGGGGATACAAAGTTGCACCAATATAAATAGCTGATGGCCATGAGAGTTCCATAATTGGAAGCAACGGCAGTCTTCCTTAATCTGAAGACTAGAAGCCAGAAAATGTCACAAAATCAGAAAACAGGTAGGAAAAGATTGTGCAAAACCAAAAAGCCAGCACATGAACTGAAGATGAATTTAAACTGATAGTGGCAATATTTTTTAAAAATTCATTGTCTGGATGTGGGTGTTACTGATAATGACTTGATAAGCCACTTCTGAGAGCAGTTATTATCACAGTAGACCAGGTAAGGTTTCTTTCCCTAAAGGATATTAGTGTTAAAATTGGGTTATTAACGACCTTCTGATAGCTTCATGAGCGCTTTAATTGATGCCAGTTTTTATTTCTAGATTTTATAAAATGGAATTCAAATTCTCAAACTTCCATTGTGGACATTCTGTGGATTATTAGTAACCCAGGCTTCTGGATTACTAGTCCATTAACATAAACATGATGCTACTGTATCCCCATTGAGTATAGAAAACCTGGAGAGTGTTGCACTGGCTGATTTAAGAGACACTGTCTTGACACTGTTAGAGTCTTGATTAATTGTATGGTGACTGCATGTATATGTATGATTATGTTAAATGTAAGGTATTGTGCCATTAAATCTTATCAAAGCATACTTCAGGCCATATGTAGTACAAGAGATCTTGTCAATAATCTTGCTTTACTCACTGTTAATGTGATTTTGAAAGTCTTGGTAAACACTTCTTTATAGATGAATCTGGACTATTTGGAGTGACAGTGTACTCTATCATAGAGTATGCAACACAAATGTCACATCAACAAGCACCAGCAGAGAGGATCAGGCACCTACATTGCGTGGCACATTGTCAGTTCTCTGTGCCACAAAGGGAGCAGCATTCTATGTGCGGAATGATGAATTCTGTCAGGTTGCAAATGTAATCGACCTTGTGCATATGGAGAAACAGGAAGGTGAAGAAATCCTTCTTGAAGTAACCTGCATTTGAAAAGCAGTAGGACATGCGCAATACCAATATTCATTTTCGGGATGTTGTAAGTTGGACTTTTTTGAAGGCTCTGTCTCCAAAGCACATACTGGGCTGTAACAGAATGACTGCACTGGAGTCCACAATACAGGGACTGTCAAACAATACAATAGTTGCAGCAAATCCTCACCGACTTGTTGAAGATTAGGTAAAATTGAACTCTGTGCAAACTATGACGATCTCAAGAATAAGATTAAATCTCCAGGCAACCTGCAAGCACGGCTAGCTGATTTTGGAGAAGGATTGCATCATTCAGCATCTTGCAAATTAAATTGTGCAAAAGTCTAAGAAAGTGTGGAAATGCTGTCTCTCAGCTTAGTGAACTGTCATGATGTATTCATAGCTGTTCACCACCCCCCCACCCAAACCCCAATGCCAAGAAGATGTTGTACACAGTGCTGAGATTGCAGGCAAGTTTCTCCTGGCATCCTGCCAACATTCGCCCCTCAAACAATACCTAAAATACATGAACTAATCATTTATTTAATTGCTGTTTGTGGAACCTTTCTTTGCACAAATTGACTGCTACCTTTTCGACATTACAACAGTGACTACACTTCAAAAAGCACTTCATTGACTGTAAAGTACTTTGGAGCCGCCTGAGGTTGTGAAAGATACGATATAAATGCAAGTTCTTTTTTCATAAGCTGTTCTGTGGCTCAGTATCATTCTGGGTTTACACTTGTGTTTATTTAGGAAGAGAAGTTGTAAAAAAATGTAATATTTCACCTTGTTACATAGAATTGTATATAAATTACAACGTGTAACCAGTCTATGTTAGTATTCATCCCTCACACAGACAGCAGTCCTAATTCCATAGTGCCTGCCCTGTACTCATATCCCTTTATTTCCTTTCCTTCAACCACTTATCTAACCTAATAAATGTTGACATGGTCTTTGCTTTAATCACTAACTCCGACAGTTCATTGTACAGACTCACAACCTTCTGTGTAAAAAAAATGGTTCTCCTGCCCTCTATTGTAAACATCTTACATTTAATCTTTTATCTATGTCAGTAATCACTAGAAACAGTCTTATTTTATTTACTCTGTCCCTTGCCTTAACAATTTTAAACACCTCTGTTAAATCACCCCATAATCTCCTCTGTTCTAATGAAAACAATCCCAATTTTTCAACTCTCCAGATTTATATATCCTCATGCTAGGTAGCATCCTAATAAATCTGCATTGTACTCTACATATTGCCTCAACATTCTACCTTTAGTGCAGAGCCCAAAACTGCACAAAGTACTCAAACTGTGGTCTTATCAAAGTTTATATAGTTTCACCATTACACCTCAACTTTTATATTCTCTGCATCTTGCCTTAAATCCCAGTATTCCATTAGGATTTTTAATCATCTTTTCCACTTCAGCTGCTTCTTTTAGAATCTTGAACTTGGACTTTCAAATCCCATTGCTCTTGCACATCACCCAGCTTTCCCCTATCGAAAGTATAATAATTATTTTTATTTTTTTAACAAAATGTACCATCTTGTAAGTTGATTGTAAAGTCAGATATCAAATATATGTGATGGGAAATGTCTCATTATATTGCTAGTGTAAAATGTTAATAAAAAGACAAATGTTGTACTGGAAAGTGACAATGCTCGGAAACGGGAGAATTTACCATTTGCCAGAAAAAGGTATTTGATAATGTTATGAACGGGTGGAAAGGGGTGTGTGTGGTTCCCACTGTTCACCTCCCAACTGACCGCAATCATATTTTGTTAAAAATGGTAAGTTGGTCCCTGAGTGTTTTTTTAGGGTCAAATAAATAGGCAAATGATAGGTTTTCTCATAGGTTAAAAAAATAACTTTTTTTATATAATTCCCAAAATAGTCGCAACCTCACACACATATTCGCTCACACACCCATACACAAGAATAGATAGAGAGAAAAGGGTAGGATGTAGTTCAAAGTGAGGCTGGTGTTCGTGGTTTACAGTAAACCTGTAGAATCTTCTAACGAGGACAGTCTCTTTTAAAGGTGCAGGCCTGGGTGTTTGTAGTCTTGAACTTGTTGAGATGTTGTAGATTTCAGGTGGTTAGGACTTTAGACTGGAGGTGGTGGTCACTTTTAGTTCTGTGCTGCAGCAAGTTGAAGTGTGGAATTAGCAATGGGCCTTCTTGTTTGGTAGGATTTCTTTCCATAGCCTCTAGCTGGACTGCTTTCTGAAGGAGTTGGCTTGATCTCTCCTTTCTCTCCAGAGGGCTACATTAGGTAAAAATCCATCTGTCAAGAGACACATGGCCTTCTCTCCTAGTGTGGCCACACAATGGACCACATTTTAAAAAAATTATTTCATGGAATGTAGGCATCGCTGGCAAGGCCAGCATTTGTTACCCATCCCTAATTGCCTTTGACAGCTGAGTGGCTTGCTAGGCCATTTCAGAGGGCAGTTAAAAGTCAACCGCATTGCTTTGGGTCTGGAGTCACATGTAGGCCAGACCAGGTAAGGACATCAGATTTCCTTCCCTAAAGTACATTAGTGAACCAGATGGATTTTTATAGTTTCAATTCCAAATTTGTATTATTAATTAATTGAATTTAAATTCCACCAGCTGCCATGGTGAGATTTGAACCCATGTCCCCAAGGCATTAGCCCAGGTCTCTGGATTACTAGTTCAGCAACATGACCACGACACCACTGTTTCCCCAATGTGGAATCCGTGGCTATCTATTGCTATCTGGATGGGTGCCATTCTGTTATGATGTGGTTACTGTACACTGATTCATTTTTGGTTTAGGCTATCTGTCACTCTGTCTCTATAACCCTTTGTTCATTCATGTTGTTAAGAGTCATTAATATGTAATAGTGCTCTTTTCAATTTCAAAAGGGTTCTCCCCAGAGCTATTTCAGACGAGGTTAACAAATTCCATCTTGGCGGACAAGTTTGTTTATTTCCAGTAGAGGAGGGATCATGTGACTGCTACGCCATTTTGATTGTTAGTGTCCATGTTCTTGTGGTTTTCTTTAGCATACTTTTTAAATTCATAATTTTTCCATTTCATTGGGCTCCTTCCGTGCATGACAATAATAATACTGATATCTGACTTTTTAACACTTCGTATTAAAATAACCAATACATTTGGCAGATAATTTCTGATTTACTTAAGCTCTTAATTCTGTTTTGCAGTATATACAAAAATAGCATACAGATTTCAAAGTCATTAACCATAGCATAACGTCAAACAATTAATTCATACATAAACATTTATAAAACAAAATTTCTTCGAATATGTAAGCTGAACATAGATTATTCATTGTCAAGCCTTCTGTAATTTATGCAGTTGTCAATTTTACGTGAACATTATTTGTACTGGACATTAGATCAGTAGCTTACCAATAATCAAGTGAAATCCTACATAAAAGTTGAAAAGGTAAATGACACCATATAAATGCTCAAAGTAATAATCCGAGGATGTGAATATAGTGCATCTGCAACAGCTGAGAGCAGGTGTGGAGGAGTGTACTGCCAGTATTTGTGTGTTAGTCAAATATATACTTGCAGGACAATGTCTAACGGGAAGCATATGACAACTGGAGGGGCACCTGCTGTGGAATCCTCTCTTAATTGGCTGCCACCAGTAAAATGCCACCCAGGGCCTTTCCACCCATCTGCTTTCAGTCCCAATGGTGGGACAACCTGGAATTGAGAAACTTCGGGCCCTGGTATAAAAATCATGAGTTTCCTTTTTTCAAACATAAACCAACATAGATTGACAGTTTTTTATTAGAATTAGAATTAGAACATTACAGCGCAGTACAGGCCCTTTGGCCCTCGATGTTGCGCCGACCTGTGAAACCATCTGACCTACACTATTCCATTTTCATCCATATGTCTATCCAATGACCACTTAAATGCCCTTAAAGTTGGCGAGTCTACTACTGCTGCAGGCAGGGCGTTCCACGCCCCTACTACTCTCTGAGTAAAGAAACTACCTCTGACATCTGTCCTATATCTATCACCCCTCAACTTAAAGCTATGTCCCCTCATGTTTGCCATCACCATCCGAGGAAAAAGACTCTCACTATCCACCCTATCTAACCCTCTGATTATCTTATATGTCTCTATTAAGTCACCTCTCCTCCTCCTTCTCTCTAACGAAAACAACCTCAAGTCCCTCAGCCTTTCCTCGTAAGACCTTCCCTCCATACCAGGCAACATCCTAGTAAATCTCCTCTGCACTCTTTCCAAAGCTTCCACATCCTTCCTATAATGCGGTGACCAGAACTGCACGCAATACTCCAGGTGCGGCCGCACCAGAGTTTTGTACAGCTGCAGCATGACCTCGTGGCTCCGAAACTCGATCCCCCTACGAATAAAAGCTAACACACCATATGCCTTCTTAACAGCCCTATTAACCTGGGTGGCAACTTTCAGGGATTTATGTACCTGGACACCAAGATCTCTCTGTTCATCTACACTACCAAGAATCTTCCCATTAGCCCAGTACTCTGCATTCCTGTTACTCCTTCCAAAGTGAATCACCTCGCACTTTTCCGCATTAAACTCCATTTGCCATCTCTCAGCCCAGCTCTGCAGCCTATCTATGTCCCTCTGTAACCTACAACATCCTTCGGCACTATCCACAACTCCACCGACCTTCGTGTCATCCGCAAATTTACTAACCCACCCTTCTACACCCTCATCCAGGTCATTTAGAAAAATGACAAACAGCAGTGGCCCCAAAACAGATCCTTGCGGTACACCACTAGTAACTAAACTCCAGGATGAACATTTGCCATCAACCACCACCCTCTGTCTTCTTTCAGCTAGCCATTTTCTGATCCAAAGCTCTAAATCACCTTCAACCCCATACTTCCGTATTTTCTGCAATAGCCTACCATGGGGAACCTTATCAAACGCCTTACTGAAATCCATATACACCACATCCACGGCTTTACCCTCATCCACCTGTTTGGTCACCTTCTCGAAAAACTCAATAAGGTTTGTGAGGCACGACCTACCTGTCACAAAACCGTGCTGACTATCTCTAATGAACTTATTCTTTTCAAGATGATTATAAATCCTGTCTCTTATAACCTTTTCCAACATTTTACCCACAACCGAAGTAAGGCTCACAGGTCTATAATTACCAGGGCTGTCTCTACTCCTCTTCTTGAACAAGGGGACAACATTTGCTATCCTCCAGTCTTCCGGCACTATTCCTGTCGACAATGATGACATAAAGATCAAGGACAAAGGCTCTGCAATCTCCTCCCTGGCTTCCCAGAGAATCCTAGGGTAAATCCCATCTGGCCCAGGGGACTTATCTATTTTCACACTTTCCAAAACTGCTAACACCTCCTCCTTGTGAACCTCAATCCCATCTAGCCTAGTAGTCTGAATCTCAGTATTCTCCTCGACAACGTTTTCTTTCTCTACTGTAAATACTGACGAAAAATATTCATTTAACGCTTCCCCTATCTCCTCTGATTCCACACACAACTTCCCACTACTATCCTTGATTGGCCCTAATCTAACTCTAGTCATTCTTTTATTCCTGATATACCTATAGAAAGCCTTAGGGTTTTCCTTGATCCTATCCGCCAATGACTTCTCGTGTCCTCTCCTTGCTCTTCTTAGCTCTCCCTTTAGATCCTTCCTGGCTAGCTTGTAACTCTCAAGCGCCCTAACTGAGCCTTCACGTCTCATCCTAACATAAGCCTTCTTCTTCCTTTTGACAAGCGCTTCAATTTCTTTAGTAAACCACGGCTCCCTCGCTCGTGCCTGCCTGACAGGTACATACTTATCAAGGACACGCAGTAGCTGCTCCTTGAATAAGCTCCACATTTCGATTGTGCCCATCCCCTGCAGTTTCCTTCCCCATCCTACGCATCCTAAATCTTGCCTAATCGCATCATAATTTCCTTTCCCCCAGCTATAATTCTTGCCCTGCGGTATATACCTGTCCCTGTCCATCGCTAAGGTAAACCTAACCGAATTGTGATCACTATCACCAAAGTGCTCACCTACATCTAAATCTAACACCTGGCCGGGTTCATTACCCAGTACCAAATCCAATGTGGCATCGCCCCTGGTTGGCCTGTCTACATACTGTGTCAGAAAACCCTCCTGCACACACTGGACAAAAACTGACCCATCTAAAGTACTCGAACTATAGTATTTCCAGTCAACATTTGGAAAGCTAAATTCCCCCATAACAACTACCCTGTTACTCTCGCCCCTGTCGAGAATCATCTTTGCTATCCTTTCCTCTACATCTCTGGAACTGTTCGGAGGTCTATAGCAGACTCCCAACAGGGTGACCTCTCCTCTCCTGTTTCTAACCTTGGCCCATACTACCTCAGTAGACGAGTCCTCAAACGTCCTTTCTGCCGCTGTAATACTCTCCTTGATTAACAATGCCACACCCCCTCCTCTTTTACCATCTTCTCTGTTCTTACTGAAACATCTAAATCCCGGAACCTGCAACATCCATTCCTGCCCCTGCTCTACCCATGTCTCCGAAATGGCCACTACATCGAGATCCCAGGTACCAACCCATGCTGCAAGCTCACCCACCTGATTCCGGATGCTCCTGGCGTTGAAGTAGACACACTTTAAACCAAGTTCTTGCTTGCCAGTGCCCTCTTGCGTCCTTGTAACCTTATCCCTGACCTCACTACACTCAACATCCTGTACACTGGAACTACAATTTAGGTTCCCATTCCCCTGCTGAATTAGTTTAAACCCCCCCGAAGAGCACTAGTAAATCTCCCCCCCAGGATATTGGTACCCCTCTGGTTCAGGTGAAGACCATCCTGTTTGTAGAGGTCCCACCTACCCCAGAAAGAGCCCCAATTATCCAGGAAACCAAAACCCTCCCTCCTACACCATCCCTGCAGCCACGTGTTCAACTCCTCTCTCTCCCTATTCCTCGCTTCGCTGTCACGTGGCACGGGCAACAACCCAGAGATAACAACTCTGTTTGTTCTCGCTCTAAGCTTCCACCCTAGCTCCTTGAATTTCTGTCTTAAATCCCCATCTCTCTTTCTACCTATGTCGTTGGTGCCTATGTGGACCACGACTTGGGGCTGTTCCCCCTCCCTCTTAAGGATCCCAAAAACACGATCCGAGACATCACGAACCCTGGCACCTGGGAGGCAACACACCAACCGTGAGTCTCTCTCGTTCCCACAGAACCTCCTATCTGTTCCCCTAACTATGGAGTCCCCAATGACTAATGCTCTGCTCCTCTTCCCCCTTCCCTTCTGAGCAACAGGGACAGACTCTGTGCCAGAGACCTGTACCCCATTGCTTACCCCTGGTAAGTCGTCCCCCGCAACAGTATCCAAAACGGTATACCTGTTGTTGAGGGAAACGGCCACAGGGGATCCCTGCACTGCCTGCTGGTTCCCTCTCCGTCCCCTGACGGTAACCCATCTACCTTAGGGTTCTGAAGAAAAGTCACATCTGATTCAAAACATTAACTCTGTCTCTCTCTCCGCAGATGCTGCCAGACTGGCTGAGTATTTCCAGCACTTTCTGGTTTTATTTGAGGTATTTGTCTCAGGTTACATTGCATGGCCGTGCTTTTTACCTTGCATGCACTCCCTCAGGTTAGATATAGCCAGGTAAAGACTCTGGTTCCTTTCCCTCACTTTCACTTTTCTCATTTAAAAATATTGTTCCGTTCTGCAGTGTTCCCACAGCATCCCAGTGGTGACCTTAAAGCCTGCAGCTGCAAGTCTCTTCAGGGGTCCAATGTTAATATGGTCCAATGTTAATATGCTGACAGCTCCAGGAAGGACAGAAGGGGAGAAAAATGGGGTGGTTTAAAGAGAGAGAGATTTAAAGGGAGGCTGCCCCAAGCCTCCTACAGCTCAGGCCGAGGCCCAGGTCCCGCCTCAGGTTCAGGTTCTGTGCAATCTGCATTATCCTAACATTGGCCTGGAGTCCCACCAAGGGGGAGGAGTCTCTGCCGTGCAGCTGAAGATGGCACCATTCCAGGCCTTGCAACCCCCCGCCTCCACCGTCCCACCCCCCCCTCCACCGTCCCACCCCCCCCCCCCGCTCCCTTGACAGTCACTATAATCACTCGGCGCGCAGGCCACAGGTTCCCCACTCCAGCACCCATGCCTTCCCTGACTGAGTGCGGGGTTGAGTCGCCATTCAACAATCCCGAGGTTTTAGAGCACTCTGCCAAGTGAGGTTCAATTCTACTTCAAAATGGCATCTCTTGTGATAAATTTGTGATAGTTGGCATGTCTGTTACCATAAAGATCTTGAGTGCCGCGGTAGAATGGTCTCACTCCTCTGGCTGCAACAGGAGTAGAATCAGATAGCGAGAACCATGAGATAGGGCACAGGTGCCATCGTGTTGATCACTGGCTATGATGTGGTGGCCAGAAGCAGGGGCATATCTGAAAGGGGCATGAATTATGGCGCTGTTTCTTAGAATGACAACACATCTGGATCCTCTTGCCAACTCATTTCAATGACTACAGATGTGGTACAAATGGTCAGACTGAACCAGCTGCTGTTGAAATGTTGAGCCAGTAGCTATGCATCTAAAGACACAGTTCATGGAGGTACGAGCTAACTTGTTACTAAGTGGCTCTCATCGACACAAAGCAGCCAGCAACCTCTCCTGTTCCTACCACTGAGGAAGCGCCTTGAAAGGAGGCAAAGTATACGCACCAGGCGCAAGCGTATTTCATATCAGGGAAATAAATATCTGGTTGCACAGAGGCTTAGCTGTTTCCAAAGTGTTTTGGATATGATGTTGAATACTTGATTAACAATTGTTGGAAATGAGACCCTTGGTAGTGTATTTGCAGTTTCAGGCTGTGTATGTGAAGGTATAGTTAATAATGGCATGTTGAAAATATGAAGGGGACCGTTGATGGAATGCTCATCTTTGAGAACCTATTATATGGCTCTGGCAGCTGGCCTGCAAAAGAAATGCTGGATGCTCCTGCTCATCTTTATTTCCTTGCTGTTTTTGGTTGTCCTTGTCCTCCAGACATGCAGTAGTTATCTCTTGTTGGACAATACAATGTTTTCACATGCAGCAGGCAATGATATTCAAGAGATATTGGCCAGGCTGGATTGAGAAAAGTTCCTGGATCTGTCAAGCCATTCAAACGCAACTTCAGCATGCTTATGGTACATTCTATTATGCTTCTGGTACCTAGAGGCACCTCATTGTACCTGTAGCATTTGTGGTTTATAAATGAAGCTTGTAGAGCCATATGGGTGCTATCAATGACATCTTAGACTTTAAGGACTCTTTGTAAAAAGTGCATATGCCTCTTCTGCTGTTTGTTGGTTGTCTGTGGCAAATTTGATGAATTTGCTTGCTTTGTCAAACAGGGAATCAGTTAATTGCTTGATACACCCGTGCAGTGCTGACTGGCTTATGTTGTTAATGTTCCCACTGACATCCTAGAATGAACCACAGATATAAAAGTTGTGTTTGTTGTGACCTTGAGAGTTACTAATTGAGTTTAACTGAAAGTTAGGTTCCAGTATGAAACCCAACCCTTATCATGGCCTCACTGATGAATTTTAATCTTTTAAAGCTGAGTAATCCGTGTAATACACCTCTACCTAGTTTATCCAAATTCTAGGATAGCAGCAAATGTGGGGAGGTCTCCCTTTGATGCAGTCTCACCTACCTGGTACCCTTGTTTTCTCCTCCCGCCTGCTCACTTCTTCCAAAAAAAGACAAAGAGAAAGATTGGAATGTTCATGGTTCAAATTTTAATGATGTAAAATTCAAGTGACTGTGCCAAAACGCATGGCACAAACATTATGAAGTAAGCGGAATCCAAAAAAATACAGACTACAAATTTCAACAACAAGAAAACTGTTATACATCAGTTCCAAAAGTTAAAATTAAAATTGCTCTATTCTAGTTTAAATTCACATTGTTTTCAGGACAGCAAGCACACATGCATGCCCATTTTATTGGGTGTCAGTAGATAAATAGAAATAAGCATTAAATTCTGTCATGCAGGCCCACACCTGCTAAGAATGAGGCCTATTGATTTTGCCATATGGACATTAAATTTCAAATTGATGCTGGGAAGAAGAGAAGGCCTGTTGCAAGGACTCCCAGACCTTGGCTGGAAAAAAAACATTTACATACTAACAGACATTGAAGGCAGGGAAGTGCATTCCATTCCCTGCTAAGATGCAGCTCCAACAACACTCAAGAAGCTCGACACCATCCAGGACAAAGCAGCCCGCTTGATTGGCACCCCATCTACAAACATTCACTCCCTCCACCACCGACACACAGTGGCTGCAGTGTGTACCATCTACAAGATGCACTGCAGCAATGCACCAAGGCTCCTTAGACAGCACCTTCCGTGACCTCTACCAATAAGAAGAACAAGGGCAGCAAATACATGGGAACACCACCACCTGCAAGTTCCCCTCCAAGTCACTCACCATCCTGATTTGGAATTATATCGCCATTCCTTCATTGTCGCTGGGTCAAAATCCTGGAACTCCCTTCCTAACACCACTGTGGAAATGTTAATCTGAGTTCTTTTTGCCTTCAGTCTGGTTCAGTAAATATACCGAGTCGGATGTGTAGGTAAAATCAATTACTTTATTTGCGCAGTCGCCAGCGGACTTACTCTGAGAACAGCGGCACTGACTCCACCAGAGTCTGTCGGGTCCTCCCCAGAGTAAGTAAAGTTTGTGATACAGGTACTACTGTTTATACATTAAGATTCATGCTACACCTCCTTGTTTAACTAATCAGTGCGGTACAATTCGACTTCACCCACGTGGTGACATGCAGTACATCTGTTACTGAGGTTACAATACATTCCATTCTCAATACATACTTGTTACTAATAAAATATTGTTTTGTACCAGCAAGATAAAAGAAAGCGGACTAGCAAGCTAATTAGCAAGAGCATAGGAATCATCAATAACCATGCTGGTCTCACTCCCTACATGGATCATGAGTTCTGCATCCTGCTATCTCTATTAGGTTTACATTCCTGAGTGTTTCATGCAGTCTGCAGCTACAAGTAGTGGCAGCTCACGAAGATAAGAGGGGCCTAGCACTCCTTATCACTCACACAGGGATGGACATCATTTGATTCACAGGAGTCCATTTGTTCCAAACCACAGGGAGTCACACAATCAGGCCATAAAGAACAGACGTCCTTGCAATTACCAGTGTCGGCTAGTCTTTACAGTCTCACACGCTCTGCCTTTACTTTTAACTATTTCATTGTGGTTTCTGCCACTTAAAATCAAAGCTCATCAAAGCTACTATTCCTAACTTGGCTATATTTCCCATTAAGCATAGTGCCATGCCTTTCTGCTCACTTCCACAGGTATACCTACTCCAAATGGACTGCAGCGGTTCAAGAAGGCAGCTCACCACCACCTTCTCAAGGGCAATTAGGGATGGGCAATAAATGCTGGCCTGGCCAGTGACGCCCACATCCCATGAATGAATAATAATAAAAAAAAATGATACAATACACAGAGGCAAGACGTGGTCAGACCAGTTAGTCACATGACTAACCTGCTTAGCAACCTGGGGGTTTCTGAATTGTACAATTTGAACTGAGAGTCTGCAGAAAGAAGTATGCTCCTGGACTGAAGCAGACCTCCTCTCCTGTCTGTCTGCTCCCATCTCTTTCTCACAAGCCTCTAAATCCACTGAAGACACATGAGCCCCAAGAGAGAAAAGTCTCCTGCAGCGAACAAGGTTTAAGAAAAACACTGGGCCCCAACGAAAAGCAAGATCTACCTACAATCAAGAACTCTACAGTGAGCACGAAGAACTGTAACAACAACTCTTCAGATATTGCCTCAAACTTTTCCACTTTATTTTTCTTCTGCTCTTTTCTCTCTTGCATGTGTGCATCGCGTATGCATGCTAGCAGGGGCACGTCATGTATCTGTAGGCTTTAACTGAATTAGAGTTTAAGTTTGAGTTTAATCAATTTCAACCATTCTTCTTTAAACCTAAGAAAGCCTGTTTGCGCTGGTTTCTTTGCCTTATTATTGAAAAGCAGTGAACAAGGATTCATCAAGGGGGAGTTAAAAACACAGTGTGTTTAAAATTAAACCCTCTTACAGTAAGACCAGGTGAAGGCTGAAAGGGAACCCTAGACCTCTTTCTCACCTGGTCGTAACAATTCTTATATGAAAATGAAGCTCCTGCTCATGCTTGCATCAACCAAACCCTACTCAACCAGAAATGCACATGATGTACATTATGACAGAGATCGTGTAAGTACAATCTCCTCTCCTGACTTCAGAGCCCCTTGCTGTGTGATGTGAAAGTACAGTCACGTGATTGCGTAAAATTACTTACATTTTAAAAATTATTTTGTATTACTCTAGTTGCCACATTGTGAGAACAGTATTGTCCAATAGATATCACTAACAACCCCAGGTGTGGCTATGGTGGAACTATTTTAACCACGTGCACTCATTTCAGTAGAAGACGCTTTATATACATTTGTGCTGGAGGTGGGGGCATCCCAGAGCAATCCTTGGTCTTTTTGATTCAAAGTTTTAGGAGATGGGATCCCCAACCCTTTAGCACTTTAAAGGGACAAGGATCCCACCTCCAGGAGCTGCCGGCCCACAGAGGGCCAGCAACTCAGCAGTATCAGCAGCGTCACTGGGAGCAGTGGCCACTGCCGGTACTGCAGAGGCCTTGGACCCACGCCCAGCAGTGAATCCTGGAACAGAGGTAGGTGAGGCAGGGTCGTCAGGGCCAGTCTGGAAGGCCCCGGTGTATGTGTGTGCGGGGGGAGGGGGGGGGGGTGGTGGTCGTTCAGTCCATGGGGAGGGGCTGTCCCGGGAGGTAAAATGGATCCCCACGTGACGGAGGCCCTCCTCACCGCTGGTAAGATCCCAGCGGCTATGAGAAGAGACCCCTAATTGGCCATTAATAGGCCACCTAAGGACCTCCATTGCCTCTTGGTGGGAAGGTTGTCATCAGCCTATCCCACCCCCGGGAAAATCACTGGACGACAGGCCCTCTGCCCGGCCGCCCCCACTCTCTGACCCCTCCCCCCCACTCGCCACCTGTCACGATACTCCGTGTCTCTCCCGCCTCAGATCCTGTCTTGGGGAGGGCCCGTAAAATCACAGCTATAATATGGGTACATGCATCTTATATGTGTCTACGTATTTAGTGAACAGGATCACCGTTCAGTAGCCAAGTAAATAAAGCACTCACCACAATCAAACAAGACAAGCTCACTTTGCTCTTTGTCTTACCATTTTACCAACAAACAAACAAAATGATTAAAGTACACATGCATTCACTGTGTGAAAGTGAGTATTGGAAATCTCAATGACTTTATGTCTGTTTATTCTTTTTTTACTAACCAGAAATGCAATTCATCACTTATGGATTCCCAATTTGCCACTTGTGACTAATGGCTAAAGTATTGTACAATACTATGGCGGAGTACTGGATTTTCATTTGGAAAACCCAAGGTTGAATCCTAGCTGTGGTAATCATTTTTATTCTGTGCTCCAAAACACACTGATTTTGTTAATCGCTAAGAGGTAATTATCAAAGAGAGTTAAGATTGCTCAATGGAATTAAGTCCTTTCCTGTATATCTCACCCATACTTAATGTAGGAATGAAAAGCAAACAAATGCAGAACTCAAAAAGATCCAAATTAAGCAGTTTTGAGTTATCCTTCAAATTTATGAATTTTGCCCAAATTTGATCATTTTTTCACATTTTTGTTTATCCATCACAGAAATTGGCAATATACATGCTCAGAAAGTGAAAATGTATCTGAGCATGTCCACTTCTATTGAATGTTTCTTGTTATTTACTCCCTGCAGTTTGACAGGCGACTACAACAATAATAGTTGCCAAGTTTTAGAAAAATTGTTTTTACAATTTTTTTTTGTACTCTGCAACTATACTGCCAAGAATATATGTTTCCACTTTCCCTATAAGTCAGGTGGAGTAGTTAATTACTGCATGTATCTTTTTCCACTGGTGATATTGATTGAGAGCTGATGTCTGCGTCTGTATCTGCATGTCTTATTGGTCAGGTACAGAAGCAAATTCTGATCCCTACTTCTGGGCAGTCTGAAGGGGATAGAGTGCAGGAAAATAAGGAAAAGTTTGATGAAACATTTTTTCTTTCACAGAATTGTGCATACACCTGATTTTGCCTCCCCAGAGTCATTAGCTAATGCCTTTGACTCTCGCCTGGTAGGGTCATTGAGTTCATCAAAGAGGCCACATTCAATCATTTCTTCCTGCCAGGGGATGGTGACAGCACCTGTAGAAAATTTCTTGTGGAACTGCTTATCCTGGTCAGTGATGTCAACACCTTTGATCTCAGAAAAATCAGCAATGTCTCCAATATCCTTACAATAAACCGTACAGGGGTCTGGGACAAAAGGAGGATCAATAAGTCCAGCTT
Source organism: Heterodontus francisci (assembly GCF_036365525.1). NCBI lineage: Eukaryota > Metazoa > Chordata > Chondrichthyes > Heterodontiformes > Heterodontidae > Heterodontus > Heterodontus francisci. The sequence continues at coordinate 95,083,164 of NC_090381.1, read as the reverse complement.
CTAACCGTTGAAAGTTGATTGATTTGAAGAAAGGGTGATTTCTAGGATCATCATTGTCTCCCCTAAAATGAAAAGATGGTACATAATATATGATTAACCTACATTTTCAGTTGTTATTGTTCAGGTGTTATACAAACCAAACATCATTTGGTCAGTTTCAGAAAAAAATTGGTGTGAAGTCATGATACCTGATGAGCTTTTATGGTACACTTTTATCAGTAAGCATTTCATTTCCTTTACTTCCATGAAGGAAGAATTTGGAGATTTGACTGAGTACCAAGGAAGTCATTCACAGAGAGATCAGATTTGTAAACCTTCAAACCTATCATTTAGTCCAGAATTACAAAAGAAAATCTGGAAAAAATGTACGGTATGAAAATCATGTTAAAATACACACCTTTATTTTGTGCATTGTTGAGTACTGGTTTGTCCAGTCACCATACCCAATGTTCCAGTCAAATTACTTAGATATTAGAGGAATGTTTTGGGAAAAGTTCATGAAAACATATTGTCAATTTGCCTAATTATCTAACAGTCTCATGTAAAGGAAAAAATAGAATTAGATATTTTTCTTTGTGACCTACCAATGGCTGAAGGTGATTGCAGCCATTAACCTTTGTTGAAAAGGGGTAAAGGTTGCCTTGTTAAGAGTTATGCTATGAGGACATGAACAAGGGACCATTTAGGAATCTGTACCCAGTGATCGACTATTTTGGATATTACAGCCAATATACATGTAACAGACATCATGATAACATGTGAGGGATTAAAATTGATCTTTGGCGAGAGTGCAAAATGAGCGATAGCAAATTGGCAGCACATTTTCCATCGAAAAGAAATTCAGGTGCAGTATGGAATGGATTTACTATCATCAATTTTATGCTATCACCAAACATCAATTTACAGTGCTATAATTTAAATTGTTGAATAAGATACAGATAGGTTGCAGATCAGCACTGATCTCATTGAACGGCAGAACAAGCTCAAGGGGCTAAATGGCCTACTCCACAAGATACCACAAGACAGAATTCCAAAAAGTGACGCATAAAATTAGTGGTAATTTTTGACAAAGTTAGCAAAGCAAATTGTAAATTTGTATGCCCAGTTGGGTGAAAATAAATCCATTGCAAGCTGACATATAGGGGAAGATTTGGGGTGAAATGCCCCACTTCTCGGCAGGATAGTGGGCTTGTGACATTGCTGTATTTTCCTGTTTCAGGATTCATCTGGTGTGCATGTTGGGCTCCTGATGGAATCCCTGCTGCCTACAGGAAGGAATGTTGCTGCAGAAGAATATCTCCATTTTTTGTTTTTTAAGGCTACAGCCAAAATCCAGGCCACTACAAGGCCCTTCCTTTCTATTCACTGACTTGAGGGAATAAACTATGGCTGCTCAGGATCTGTTGCCACATTTATCTTAGGGTTCACAAAGACAGTGGTGGCAAGAAGGAAGATTAGCTGAGAATCCAGCTCCACAGATATTGACAGGGAAAAGGAGGAATCCAGCAGTCAAGGAGAACTATAAAAAGCAACAAAGAAATGCAATGAATGGAATAAGAGATGCAAAAAGGAATATGAAATAAACTTGCAAGGGATAGCAAAACTAACAGCAAAAGTTTTTATAATTATATTAAAAGAAAGAGTGGTAGGGGCACACGTGGGGCTGGATTTTATCTGCTCGCCGCCATACTCGGCAGCAAGCTTGAAAAAAGGCACGGCACACGCGTGAGTGGTGCGCCGCTGAGTCCCGTGATATTTTGCGCAGCAGTTCATTTACATGGAGGGGATGGAATGCCGGCCTCCGATGAAATAGAGGGGGCAGCTGCTCCGTCCCTGGCAACGGCATCCAGCGCCACCGTGCAGGCGCCATTTTTAAAGTGCTTCAAACCCTTCACTTTAATTTAAAATTTTTAAAGGTTCCACTCCTATAAAAATGGCAATAACATTTTAATTTAACTTTGAAGATCCTCTCCCATCCCCCCCACTGAGTACTCAGTAAAGAAATTAACCTATTCCCTCAAAAAAACACTTTTTGCTATTACGAACCTTCCCCCTGAACTTCAGCACCTTGGTCCCTCAACCCCTTCCCACCATCCCCACAACCAATCAGAACAGTTTTCCCCGCTCCCCCCACCCTGAAAATTTCACTCCACCGCCCAGTGTCACGCCTCGGATCTCTGTACAGAGATCTGAAGGTGCAGGAGTTCCGGCCACCGGCTGGAATATCTGCATGGGATGGCCGTCGAGACAAGGTAAGTGCTTTTGCATGTATTTAAATTCATTTTAATATTTAAATGAAGGCCCACTGAGCAGCAGGAGGGCTACACTGAGGCCTCGCTGCCGCTGGTAAAATGCGGCAAGGCCTTCCCAGCATCGAGGCCTGTGGTGGGCCTCTTCCGGATGTATTTTCGGGGCCCCCCCGTCACGACCCCCGATGTCGGAGGGCTGGTAAAATTCAGCCCGTGTACCCATCCAAGACAAAGGTAGTTGATACTATAATGGGTAATAAGGAAATAGCAGATTTGTTAAATGAATACATTGTATCCATTTTAACAATAAAGGAAGAGGATGAAATACCAGCAATACTAGAGAACCTAAAAATAAGTCAAGGTGATGAACTTATAGGTGGTAAGTAACATTTATGTCATACAAGTGCCAGGCAATTACCATCTCCAACAAGAGAGAATCTAACCATCTCCCCTTGACGTTCAATGGCATTACCATCGCTGAATCCCACTATCAACATCCTGAGAATTACCATTGATCAGAAACTTAACTGGACCAGCCGTATAAATACTGTGGCTAAAAGAGCAGATCAGAGACTGGGAATTCTGCAGCAAGTAACTCACTTTCTGACTCCCCAAAACCTGTCCACCATCTACAAGGCACAGGTCAGGAGTATGATGGAATACTCATCACGTGCCTGGATGACTGCAACTCCAACAACACTCAAGAAACTTGAAACTATTCAAGACAAATCAACCCGCTTGATCAGCAACCCCTCCTCCACCTTAAACATTCAATCCCTCCACCACCAGCACACAGTGGCTGCAGTGTGTACCATCTACAAGATACACTGCAGCAACTTGTCAATCCTCCTTTTACAGCAGCTTCTAAACCCCCAACCTCTACCACCTAGAAGGACAAAGGGAAATGGTGCATGGGAACACCACCACCTGCAAGTTCTCCTCCATGCCACACACCATCCTGAGTTGCAACTATATCACTGTTACTGGGTCAAAATCCCGGAACTCTCTTCCAAACAGCACTCTGGGTGTAACTACACCACATGGGCTGCAGTGGTTCAAGAAGGCAGTTCACCAGCACCTTCTTAAGGGCAATTAAGGATGGGCAATAAATGCTGGCCTAGCCAGCAACATTCACATCTCATGAATGAATAAAGAAAACAAAAGACTTACTCCTGCTCCTCTGGGAAAGGAGTGGTCAACTGCCCCCTGCAGGGGTAGTTGGAGAGAGATTGAGGCCCAGGCAAGAACGCAGTGGTCGATATCACCAACTGTTTCACCCCATTTTCCAATTTCAAGTGGGGATAATGATGGGAAATGGTGTGAATTTAAACAGTAAATTATGGCAGTGTGTATAATTAAAATAATGGATGAATTAGATCAGAGGATAAGAAACAGAAAATTGATTTGAAAACACTGTAAATGTTGTCATCGATTTAATCAAATTGAATTTACAGTGTCCACTTTGCAGGGAAATACAATGGCCGGAATTTTACGCCAACCCAGCGAGCCGGATGCTGGTGAGGGTGTGGCGTAAAATTGAGCGGGAAGCTCCGGGAGGCATTCCTGACCTGCTCCCGCCTCCTCCCCGCTTTACATGGGCCGCGGGGAAGGGGGGGTGGGTGGCGAGAAATGGGTCGCCTGCCCCAGGCCAATCAAGGCCCTAAGTGGCCACTTAAGGGCCTTCGTCCACCTCCATGGTATTTTACCCGTGACAAGTGGGCATCCGGGAGATGTGAAAGGCCACCCAGTGATACTTGGCAGCCTCTCAGTGCACCGGGGGTGGGGGGGGGCCTGACAATTGGGCACAGGGAAGGTCTGTGATAGGGTGGAGGGCAAGAGGGATTAAATGACTAAAGGTTTCATGGTGCAGGGCCAAAGGGAGTGGTAATAGGACAAGTAAATAAAGAAACTGATGTGTCTAGAGGAGGTGTGAATGGCAGGATCCTGAATAGCTGCCATCCAAAAGAAAAGTAAATAAGAGAAAAGTGAGGAAAAAAAACAAACAGCCAGCAAATTTTCCAATCAGCCTGTGGGCCTCCCACAGCATCAGGAACAGCCAGCTGCATGAAGGTGGCCTCTCAGCAGCAGCCCGGGGGCTCCTCCACAATGATCGTCCAGCAGCTGTGGCTATTTTTTAATTTAAAAGTTTAAAAATTTACTGAGAGGGAACTTTAAGATGGAGTCAACCTCTCTCTCTTATCTGAAATGGCAGGCTGCAGCTCCTCCTGTGCTGGAAGGCATCCTAATGGCCCCCCCAGCTTCAAGAGCCCTCCAGCCATCCTTAATTGGACAGTGGGCCAGCCCTCTGGCCACTAATTGTCCAATTCAGGGAAAATCACTACAAGGTGACTGTTCCCCATTTTGTGCAGATGTGGGGGGTGGGGGGGTGGGCAAGAGGCCAACTATTCAATTTAAGTATTTTGGGGCAGGGCGGGGGACGGGGCTACCATTTATTTTCTGTGTATTGGTGGCAGTGGGGTGGGGGGGGGCACCTGACAGGTCACACATTTATGTACAGTGTAGTGGGGGAGGGGCGTTGTTCCAGGGCTGAACTTTGTACTCTCTTTAAAAGAGCCGCCGCGTGCTAAATCATCGCGGCATGGCGATGCGCGGCCTGTGTATGTGGGCCACCATAAAATTCAGCCCAGTGTGGGTCGCGTCCTCCATTTGACCCCAACAGTGGGGTCCCGACCCAAAACCCAAAATCCTGCCCTCTGTTTCTCTCTCCACAGATGCTGGCAGACCAGCTGAGTGTTTCCAGCATTTTCTGTTTGTATCACATTATATGAGTGACTCTGGGATACAAAGGAGTATCTAAATGGGAAAGAATAATGTTATGTAATATTAATGATATTGTTGCAGATGGACATAATGGAAAGTACTCTTACTCAGCTGGCTACAGGAAATGGACATATGCCTTATTTCTGGTTTTAATTGCATTTCAGAGTATGTAGCATTGTGGTGATGTATGTATTTCAAGCTCCTTACCTGCAGCCTAAACGTTCTTCTGAGTTCTTTGCTAAAAACAGTCTGCAAATTTCTTTTGACTCCTCTGTGAAGTTGGGGTGCTCATATTTCACTTCATCTTCCAGTGTTCTCCTTTTTACTTCATCTTTACTGACCTTCTCTTTGTAATCTTTGAAAGGTGTTCGGCCTGCAATCATTTCATATATGCTGCATCCCAGAGCAAACCAATCCACAGGGTATTTGTACATTTCTTCTTTTAAGATTTCCGGAGCCATATAACCATTAGTTCCAGCCTGCAGTAAAAAAAAATTGTTCATTTACAAGTTTATAAATAAATGCAAAAGATAATTAAACTAATTAAAACTAATTAGTTTGACTATTAAACTAATTGAAATTTATTTGCCATATATTCCCAATGAAATTGTTTATTTACCAATAACTGGGTGCCATAAGTCTACATAATGTGAGATGCAATCTTTGTAATGTGGGTGTAATGAAAATGCACCAATGTTGTGCATGGAAATACTGTATTAATGTACACTTATTGTTTTAGGCAGTGATTACAATACTGTATTGTAATAAAGTTTGGATGGCATCACAATCTGAAAGATTGAAACTGAAACAGTTGAAAATCCATATTTAGGCTTAAAAGTAAATTCAGTAATCAGAGTGCAATCTAGAACTGGAACAGTAAAAATGAGTCATGGGTGCAACTAGATGCAGCAAAAATCAACCTGCACTTAAAATTCCAAAATACTGCTGTTAAAAAAAAATAAAATAGAATAAGATGGACTAATATTGATTTGCATTGGCATTTATTTTGCAAAGTTCATTATTTGTTGCAAGTTTCACATTCCAAAAAATGTTTCTAGTCTTTAATTCTCTTCACTCTAATATTTAACTTTATTTCATTCTTTTTATTCATTTTGCTTCTTTCTTTCCCGTTTCATTTGTTCCTTTTCACCTTTATTTCTTTTTCCTTTCTCTAACTTTACTGTCAGTTTCTCCCCATATGCTTTCTCCTCTGCTGACCTATCCTGGAAAACAGTACCATGGTCATTGGTAGCCCCTATGATCTTGCACAAAAGGCCATTTTTCTATTAATTCAGAGATTCAGTGATAGTGAGTTATTCAACCATACGGCCCATCCTAACTGAGCCCCGTCTTCACTCAACTACAGTGCCAATATGGATTGCTAGGAAAGAGTCAGCATGAGGAACCCTGGCTGTTTTGTTTCTAGGCTAGGGACACAGATTCCTCAGCATTGCCCTGGCTGAGATAAGCCAGCAAAGATTAGAGATAAAAAGTAACAGCATAATACCACTGAGCCACTGGGGGAGATTACCACTTATTTCTGTGTTTTCCCCTTTCTCATTATTCTTCTGTTTCCTTTAGTGCATAACTTGTTTTCTGATTCTCATATTTTATTTTCATGTCTCCGTGTCCTCCTGGTTCTATTGTCATTCCAATAATTTGGCCATTCTTCATTCGCTTGCCCCACCAGCTCAACAACATATACCAGTAGCAATTGCCGATCCAGTATCACAGCATCTTCATTCCTCTGTCCTACTTTACTAAAAGTCTTTAATGTTGCATGAGCCATGCAGTTATCATTCCGAACTGAGGAGATATGCAGTTGACAGTGGGCTGAATGTAAACCATGGTGGTCAGCCCGCGCAAACCGCTCGTCGCGGAGTCACCGCGATATTGAACACGGCAACTCATTTAAATGACCGGGGTGGATCGTGCCCCCCCCAATGACATGGAGGGGGTGGGCAGTCCGTCCCCGGCAACGGCGTCAGGCATCACTGCACAGGTGCTAATGCCATTTTTAAAGGGCTTCGAGTCTGACATAATTTAAACTTTTAAAGAAAAATGACTTTAAAAAATTGAATGAAGTTATCCCGACCCTCTCCCACCCCCAATGATTATTAAATTCATTACTTGCCCTCTCCCCTCACAAAAAAACTTACCTTGTGCTCTTGACCTTCCCCCCTCCCCCACAAAGTTCATAAACTTTAAACTTTACCCCTTCCCACCACCCCCTAGACCAATCAGAAATGTTTGGCGCCCCTCCTCCCCACCCTGAAAACTTACCTGCACCCCCCTTCCCACTAGTGTTCCGCCTCGTAACAGACAGGAATCCGAAAGCGCGGGAGTGGCAGCCATTGGCACGAATATCGCACCGGGACCGAAGGTGGGAGGGGTAAGTAATTAATTAATTACTTTTAATAAATTAACATATTTAAATTATGATCCCTTTGCCAAACGGTGGAGTGGGGGTGGGGGTTGCCACGAGGCCTCGCCACCGGCGGAAATATGGGGCTGGCCGTCCTGGCGCCAAGGCCCATGACGGGCCTCTCAGAGGCATTTTCCAGCCCCACCCAACTACAACCCCTGACGTTGGGGCGGTGAGGGTTGGGTGGTCTGTGAAAGTCGCCCCAGTGTTTCTGAGCTCTCCCAATATTACTATTTACTAAAAACCACATGAGGATGGGAATAGGCAACTTCCTGGGAGATCATCTCAGGCTTTATTAATCACCTGAAGTGCAGTTTCTGCACTCTCATTAATGCATAAACCACCGAAACTTCACTTTCTGATTTATGATGCCATTGTTCTTGCTTTGTTGCACACTTCCACCTAACTATTAAACTTCCCATGTTTTAAATAAGGAGACCAATTTAATAATATTTTAGATCTTACCCAATGAGCTACAAATTAATGTTGCACATTATTAATGTTACATAGTTATTAATGAGGGACGTGTTAAATTTCATTTTTTTGTCCACAGTTCTGCAGTTGAAACCAAGGACACTTATGTTTGCACAAGTGTAGAAGCTTAAATGGAATTGAGAGGATTTTCTGCGATAAACCAAATACTGTATTCCAAAAATAGTTAAGCTAATTTCAGTAATTTTCCATATTGAAATTAATATATGACCTGGGTTCCAAATATCAATGGCAGACAATCTAACATTAATTCTTTAGATATATCTATTGAATAGCTTAATCAAGTTCGCATTTGATTGCAACATTTTATAAAATTTGTGACAGTTATTCTTAAAATTGGGTTCAATACAATTTGTCAGTAATTTACAAAGAGTGTTCAAACCGTGAAATTGGTTGATACTTTGTAAGACAAATGTTATTTACTTATTATTACAGTATTGGTAGGCAGGGCAGAGGTCACTCTGTGGTCACTCAAAAATGAGTAAATGTTGCATTTATAGCATTAATGATCTGGATATTGTGCTCAGCGGTGAGTGTGTGGCGGTCACCATTCATTATGTTTATAGCTACCAGCAGACTTTTAGTGGCCTTTTGTGCAGCCGCCTATGGTAATTAGAAAGCCATTTCTAATTAATGGGAATGGTAGCATAGTGGTAATGTTACTGGACTTGTAAATCAGAGACCCCACACTAATCCTCTGGAGACGTGAGTTCAAATCCCGCCACAGCAGCTGGTGGAACTTAAGTTCAAATAATTAATAAATCTGGATATTAAAAAAATGAAACTACCAGAATATTATAAAAACCCATCTGGTTCACTAATGCCCTTTAGGGAAGGAAATCTGCTATTCTTACCCGTTCTGGCCTACATGTGACCTCAGACCCACAGCAATGTGGTTGACTCTTAATTGCCCTCTGAAATGTCCTAGCAAACCGCTCAGTTATATCAAACTGCTGCAGAAAAGTTGAAGAATAAAACTGGATGGCTACCTGGCATCGACCTAGGCATTGGACACGACAAAGGCACACCCTGCCTAGTCAGCCCTGCAATGTCCTCCTCTCTAACATGTCGGGACTTTTGACTAGTCCCACAGACTAGTCAGGCAACAGCCTGACCTAGTCATATTCACCAAATCATACCTTCCAGCCAAAGTCCCTGACTCCTCCATCACCATCCCCAGCAGAAACAGCCCAGTGGTATGCAGTAAGGAGGGAGTTGCCCTGAGACTCCTCAACATTGACTCCGGACCCCATGAAGACTAATGGTATCAGGTCAAACATGGTCAAGGGAACCTCTGCTAATTACCACCTACTGCCCTCCCTTAGCTGATGAATCAGTACTCCTCCATGTTGAACACCAGTTGGAAGAAGCAGTGAGGGCAGCAAGAACACAGAATGTACTCTGGGTGGGGCCTTCAATGCCCATCATCAAGAGTGGCTGGGTAGCACCACTACTGACTGAGCTGGCCAAGTCCTGAAGGACATAACTGCCAGACTGGGCCTGTGGCAGGTGGTGAGAGAACCAACAAGAGGGAAAAAGCTGCTTGAACTTGTCCTCACCAATCTACCTGCCGCAGATGCATCTGTCCATAACAGTATTGGTAGGAGTGACCACCGTATAGTCCTTGTGGAGTCGAAGTCCTGTCTTCACATTGAGGATACCCTCCATTTTGTTGAGTGACACGACCACCCTGCTAATTGGGATAGCTTCAGAACAGATCTAGCAGCTCAAAACTGGGCATCCATGAGGTGCTGTGGGCCATTAGCACAGCAGAATTATATTCAACCACAATATGTAACCTCATGACCTGGCATATCCCTCACTCTAACATTACCATCAAGCCAGAGGATCAACCCTGGTTCAGTGAGGAGTGTAGGAGAGCATGTCAGGAGCAGCACCAGGCTGAGGTGCCAACCTGGTGAAGATACAACACAGGACTAATTGCATGCCAAACAGCAGAAGCAGCATGTGATAGACAGAGAAAGTGATCCTACAACCAGTGGATCAGATCAAAGCTCTGCAGTCCTGCCACATCCAGTCATGAATGGTGGTGGACAATTAAACAACTAACCAGAGGAGGAGGCTCCACAAATATCCCCATCCTCAACGATGGGGGTGCCCAGCACATCTGTGCAAAAGGCAAACTGAAGTATTTTCAACTATCTTCAGCCAGAAATACCAACTGGATGATCCATCTCGGCCTCCTCCTGAGGTCCTCAGCATCACAGTTGCTCATTTTCAGCCATTTCGATTCATTCTCCATTATATGAGAAAGGGTTGAAGGCACTGGATACAGTAAAGGCTATGAATCCTGACAACATCCCGGTTGTAGTACTGACAACTTGTGCTCAAGAACTAGCCATGCCCCAAGCCAAGCTGTTTCAGTACAACTACAATCCTGGTGTCTACCCAACAATGTGGAAAATTGCCCAGGTATGTCCTTTCCACAAAAAGCAGGACAAATCCAATCCAGCCAATTACCACCCCATCAGTTTACTCTCAATGATCAAATGAGTGATGGAAGTTTTCATTGACAGTGCTATCATGGCACTTACTCAACAATAACCTACTCACCGGCACACAATATGGGTTCCACCAGGGCCACTCAGTTCCAGACCTCATTACAGCCTTGATCCAAATATGGAAAAAAGAGCTGAACTCCAGAGGCAAGGTGAGAATGACTGCCCTTGTCATTAAGGCAGCATTTGACCAAGTATGGCATCAAGGAGCCCTAGCAAAACTGGAGTCAATGGGAATCACGGGGAAAACTCTCCATTGGTTGGAGGCATACCTTGCACAAAGGGAGATGGTTGTGCTTGTTGGAGGCCAATCATCTCAGCCCCAGGGCATCGCTGCAGCAGTTCCTCTGGGTAGTGTCCTCGGCCCAACCATTCAGCTGCTTCATCAATGAACATCCCTCTATTATCAGGTCAGAAATGGGGATGTTTGCGGATGATTGCACATTGTTCAGTACCATTTGCTACTCCTCAGATACTGAAGCAGTCCATGCCCACTTGTAGCAAGACCTGGACAACATTCAGGCTTGGGTTGTTAAGTGGCAAGTAACATTTGCATCACATAAGTGCCAGGCAATGACCATCTCCAACAAGAGAGAATCTAACCATCTCCTCTTGACATTCAATAGGATTACCATCACTGAATACAACACCACCAACAACGTGGGGGATCACCATTGACCAGAAACTTAACTGGACCAGCCACATAAATACTGTGTCTACAAGAACAGGTCAGAGACTGGGAATTCTGTGGTGAGTAACTCACCTCCTGACTTCCAAAAGCCTGTCCACTACACAAGTCAGGAGTGTGATGGAATACTCTCCACTTGCCTGAATGAGTGCATCAAAACAACACTCAAGAAGCTCGACATCATCCAGGACAAAATGGCCCACTTGAGCAGCACCCCATTCACTACCTTAAACATTCACTCCTTCCACCACAGGTGTACAATGGTAGCAGTCTGCACCATATACAAGATGCACTGCAGCAACTCGCCAAGGCTCCTTCAACAGCACCTACCAAACCGGCGACCTCTACCACCCAGATGTACAAGGGCAAATGGCACATGGGAACACCATGTCCTGCAAGTTCCCCTCCAAGCCACACACTATCCTGACTTGGAACTATATCGCCATTTCTTCACTGTCGCTGGGTCAAAATCCTGGAACTCCCTCCCGAACAACACTGTGGGTGTACCTATACCACATGACCTGCAGAAGTTCAAGAAAGCGGCTCACCCCCACCTTGTCAAGGACAAATAGGGATAGGCAACAAAAGCTGGCCTTACTAGTGACACTCACACCCTATGAACAAGGTTATTTTGAAAATAGATAAGACTTACCACACTGTTAAGAATTCACTTACACTTGAATGGGCAAAATCTAAATTCTTTTAGTGTGTTTATTATCCATGGGTATGCACCGCAACATCACGGCCTTCATGTGTTTACATACCAAATCTATCGGTGAGGTACCAGTATAGTGCAGCTTGTGAAGGAACAGGGCAAATCTGACAGCAACTTCCTGATTTCCACATTGCAGTGCAAGTGTGTGGATGTGGGAAGTTGCTACCCAACTTACTCCTATTCCCATTTCAAAATCCAGGATAATGTGGATTTTACAACAGAATTACACTGAAGAAGTCAAACTAATTCCAGCAATATAATTAGTGAATTTCTCTAATCTGCTAACATAACAATAAAATAAGTACTTTATTGGCATATTTGTAATTGGATTTTACCCGATGGCATGATGAGATTTACAAATTTCTAGACCATAATAATTTTGTATGTGCCCGTGTGTCTACTGTGCCCGTTTGTACTTACAGTATGGTTAATGGCTTTGTCTTCCTTCACTTGGACTGCAAGGCCCAAATCTGAGAGCCTGCAGTTGCCATTGTTATCCAGGAGGATGTTCTCAGGTTTCATGTCACGGTACACAATATTCATCGAGTGCAGGTGTAAGATTCCACAGGTAATCTGGGCTGTGTAAAATATTGTACGGTTCATTTCGATTCCTTTTGCTCCAATGTTGTAAATATGAAATTTTAGATCTCCTCCATTCATCAAGGTTATGACCAAGCAGAGGTAGTTCTTGTTCTCATAAGCGTAGGCTAGATTGACAATAAATCGACTGTTCACCTTTTCCAAGATTTCCTTCTCAAGGAGGGCCATGTCCTCCCCATGCTTCTTTTTCAGTCGCTTCTTGTCTAACTGTTTACAGGCATACATTTTGCCACTTATTTTCACTTGTATAGCACACACCTGAACCAGGCAAAGTTTGACACTTTTAATTAAAACAATAATATCTCTTAATCCATTTAATTTAAACTTTAGACAATTCTCGCGCAAATCCAAAAGGATAAACAATACTTATGACAACAAATAAAAATATTGTTTGTTGTATATCCTTTCATTTGATTGAACATATCTAAATGCTAAGATGCCTCATTTACTTACTCGAAAAATAATTATTTTGAAACAAATTGCTCGATAATTATTTTTTTCAAGACTTTGGCAGAATTTTTGTACCGGGGTTGGGACCCTGATATATGATGAATTTCCGGAACCTGCATCGTGTGAATGTCAGACGCCTGATGTGATTTCAGTTGGGATGGTCAATTAGTGGCCAGGGAGCGCACTCACTGCCCAATTAAGGACAGCGGGCTGGCTCCCAAGGATGGAGAGTCAATAGGATGTCCTCCAGCATTGACACATCGGCAGCCCCACCGTCCAAGGTCAGCACTGCCAATGCCTGTAGAGAGAAAGGGTGCCTCACGATGGAGCTTCCCTCAAGAGAAGCCAAATAATTTTCAATCAAAAAAGGCCACAGCTGCCAGGCTGTCATCTTAGAGGGGCAACCTCTCCACTGGACAGCCAGCGGCCGCAGCTGTCGCCTGATAGCCATGGCAGGTGCTGGGAGGGGGGTGGGGGGTCCCTAGCAGGATGGAGTGCTGCCTAGCCCCCAACCCCCTCAGTCTGCCGCCGGGAGGCCACCTCCAACCCCTGGCCATATTTCGGCCTCTGTGGGGGGGGCCACAAGCCGACTGGAAAATTCTAGTCAGCTTCTGCTGAGTGGCCCTAGTAGGCTATTTTATTGTCCTCACAGGCTATCCACTGCTTGTGGGGAGGTAGTTGTCACCCCCCTGCTCATCCCAGAACAAAAATGTCCCAGAGGTGGAAATGTGCTGGCCACCCAGCATGCCACATGCTGATGCCAATTTTCACTCCTTCCCTCCTCAGACGAAAATCAAAAATTCTTCCCATTAAATTCTACAAAATAGAGATCTTACCTCTCCGAATCCCCCTTTGCCTAAAACTCTGAATTGATAAAAGTACTTATCAGTTATAGGCTGCCGTTCATAGGTCTTCCATTGCAAGTACTTGGTAAAAAATGGACTGTTTTGAAAGTCTTGGAAAGGTTGTCCCATGAGGAACCTTTGAGATTCTGATTGAGCCAGAGCCAGGAGTTCCTCCAAGTCCTTTTCTGCTGCATCTTTACATTTATCAGCCAGTTCTTGGCTGAGGAAGGAGAGGTAATTTTTAGAATCAGATTTCAGAAAGTTAGTCACAATGTTCTGCCGCAGGTTATTCTTTACCCCATTTTCAGCCAGATAAAAGTTGGTAACTTCATTTACAAAATCAACAGCAACTTGATATTCAGGGACTGTTGCTGTAAACTGATGAAACAACTTCCTGCCAATTGGTTGTTGTTCACACACATTCTCATATACAATGCTGATATTTTGCCTCACTAAAACACTTTGCTGATGGCTTGGTAAAGCCAAACTTTTTCGCCTCTTTCGCATTTTCTCGATATCTCCATCCACACTTTTTCTGGCTTGCAGATAAACCGTGTTAGCAATTAGGTTATCGAGTGCTCCCATATCACACATGTTGCTTTGTCTTGTAGATCCTCACTTGGTGTGAAAACGTCTGATAGTTTGTCTGCACCTTGTGTAGCTATGAACAAACAGAGTTCTTGTACCGTTAAATACCTCACGGATTTCCCTAAGTACCTTTAAGCATTCTATTCAGGGATTATGATGCCTAAGAGGTTTCTATCTTAAGCAGATTTCAATTTTCTATTTTCGTTGTCAGTGGTGTTTACGAAATGCATTTCATAACATATTTAAATAGGTGATCAGCTAGACATCAATTGAGTTCAGCAGCTTTCATAACTTGTCCTTCATATTATGAAATAGTTTTTCGTAACCATTTGAACTGCAGCATGAATCTTTGAAAACTGATTCTGTCCAGAACAGACTAATTTGAAGTAACCTTAAGAAAAAAGACCTATGCAAAAATTTTGGATACTTACAAACTGAAGTATAGATGCGTGTCATGTAGCTTCTTTGCATGTTACAAAGATGTGGCTTAGAGCAGGATAATTCTGTCACAAGGTTATTGTAATTGTATCTAAATCCCAGGCTCCTGTTCTATGGGGGCTGATAGAAAAAACAGCAGTCTACAGCGATATATTAATTTAAAGCAAACTGTAACTCTGATGTGATATGTTATTGTAGTTAGTGCATGAATAATTATAAGAAAATAGTATGACTGAAATTAACTATTGTGTACAAAAAATAAAAAGCTGCTACCAAAATATTTTAAAAATATTATTTTAAATGAGAAAAGTTTGAGGTGCTGTTATACTATAGCGAGCAATTTCAGCAGTTGATTTTTAAATAGGCACAGCTTGGGTAGGAGGGTCTGTATTTTCAAGCATTTTTAAATAACCTCTGGGTAAAGATTATATAATGTCAGTAGGACAACAGACTCTGTGAGCACATTGTAATCCATGCAATGTGAAAGTTCCAAGTTCCTCTGAAGCTATAATGTAATTTGAAAAAATGAAAACTACTCCACAGTTGCAGTATAAATGTACCAACAATCTTTACTTGAGAACTTGTGCCTGTTCCAAAGAGATGTGAAACAGCCTTAGAAAAAGATTATAATCAAGAACCACAGTAGATTTTAACATTACTACATTAACAATTGGCAAAAGAAAGCAAAAGCACACAGAAAATGAAATTAATTTAAAGACAATTATGATCTCATATTACTGCCACCTGTCTGGTATTCATTTGAGGTGCACTAACATTTTAGCAGTGGCATTAATTCATTTAATACAATTCTATTACTCTTTACAAACCAGTGATTTTTGAACACCTGTTAAATTTTGTATGATTTTTAAACCTTTAAAACTGTCAATGCTGCCAGCTTAATCCTCTTTACATTTAAACACTTACCTGCTCAGCCAGCCTTTTAAAATATATTCCCACTTTCTCTGTCTCATGCCTTGCAGAGTCTCACAGCTGTGGCAGGCAATCTGCCCTTGGTTTTCTGCCACTGCTATATTTGAATGGCTGTTTGGGTATGCCCAGAAGAATTCCATGGTGACTCACACTACAATTTCCTCTCCTTCCCTTTGAGGAATTACCTACGCTCTGATTGGCACCTCCTCCTGACCAAAATTCTCAAGTGTGGAATCATTGGCACTAAGCCGTAACCAACCATTCTGTGCATAGCATATTAAAGCTTCAATGGCTGCCTTTAGCTATGCAATGCAGCAATCGGAGGAAATTGAATCACTGATAAAGAAACCAGACTTCAATCCAGTTTAAACTGATGGGATGGAAATCTCCGTCCTCTAAAGCTGCCATCCAGCTGGATGAGACCATCCAGTTTTTCAGTCAACCATTTGGAAATTTCGAAAATGTAAATCAGGCAACAACAGTCTGCAGTTATAGTGAAAGTCCATTTTCCACTTATATCTGTATCTTATGATGTGAAGCTATTGGTTGTTAAACTTGTCCATTTTTTATCACTAGCACGGCAAACATTAGAACTCAAGCCATGATTCTAGCTCTTTTTGAAACTGCCAGGCCTCCGATCTGGTTTTAAACTTCACAAAAAGCAATAACACTAACTTTCTCAGATACTCTTGGTCCTGAGTAAAATAGTTTGACCACTCAATGGCATAAAACTATCAATAATTCATTAAAAATTATATAGAATATTTACCAGAATCCTTCTGCAGCCAAAACCCAACAATATTTCACTGTTCATTTATGCTGTAAAGTTACTGAAACAATATAACACAATGGGCCAGATTTTGTAGTAAAAATAACAGTGAGGCTAACAGTGGTCATCATTATTAGTATGTAAACCAGATAGCAATTTCGAGCAACTGCACATGCACAGTTCACTGCAGAAATCAGGAAATTGCTGTCAGAGATGCTCTTCTGCTCCAGAAGCTGCACGATATTGGTATTTTGCCAAGAAATTCATCATTGAAATATATGGAATGAGCTAAAAGACGCACACTAAACTTGCCATAAGAAAGGACTTGTCCACATCTGGGATAAGTACCCTTTTAAAGGCATGATAAACCTTAATTACTGCCAAACAACCTCTCTGGCTCTGAGAATTAACTTTTACAAGAGTGGAGTCTCATTCCTTCAGATTTTAATTATTGTTGGAAATTTTAAGAAATGAAATTAAAAAAAAACTTTTCATGTATCTTAATCTAACCTTCTTTTCCCTCTCTTTATTTCACTGCCTGTACCTGATTTGAGATTGAATTATATATTCTGACACTTTCTAGTTCAGACACTCCACTGCTTATTAAGGATTCTTGAAGCTGATTGGTTAAGGAGATACAGAGTTTCTTATTCTCACACAGGTCCCAGATGCTCTGTCGAGGGCTCCGTGTTTATTGCTAGTTGGCTGACAGGAACTTCCAGTGCAAAAGCTGATGAAAAGTCTATGGTAAGTGCAAATGTAACGAATGGTGCCAATTCAACCCAATACTGATACAAGATAAAGATGTTACACATTTTACTAATACTGAAAGATACAGGGGTTCACTCGTATAATATTTCTAATACTGGCCTAGATTTTCGTTCAATGGCAGGATCAGCAATGCACGTCTTAAATTTCAGCATCTAGTGCACTCATTCCACCACTTATAACTTCCTCCATATTTTCCTGCATTTCTAATTAGAATAGACAACAGCGAGCATGATGGCAAATCATGAGCAGTGAAACCAATGGTCAATTGTTTGATGCTGCCACAAACGGTGCCATTTCTTTGTTACTCTGGTGAAATGCCACAATTGAACTTACTGAAAAATTTAAATGAGTCTTGCCTATTTGGGATAGCATAGGAATTACCTTTTGCAGCTTGTTCTTAAAAACTTAGGAAGTTCAGTTTCTACAAAAAAAATAAAATATAGATGTGTTCATATAATAGAGGGTGCAGAGAGGATGGGGGAGAGGGGGAAGGGAGGAGGCTAGCTAACTACAAGATCCAGTGTTCACATTACTGCTGTTTGGTGACACTCCAATATTGGCACATTTGCTTTAATAACCACCTAGGAGTTCCAACAGGTGTGTATTATTGGTGCAACATCCAAGCTTGTTTTTCAAGCTTGTTTTTGATAATGAACAGATTTCAGAAGTACCTTTTCGACAACAGAGGGTGTGTTTTTTAAAACTGCAATTCCCAATATCATTGAGACGCTTACACTTCCATTCAGTTAGCAATTCAATTATTTAAATACATAAACACTGTTGAACAATCTTTGCACCACCTGATTTGGAGAAAAGAATGTCTTTGAGGACATCATGGATTTTCATTGCTTGTTGGTTTAATGAAGCTTTGGCTAGTTCCAGTCAGTTGAAAAGTTTCTATCATTTGCTGAAAGTTCACTGTGAATAAAGAGGATAACTAGCTCTTCAGGATTGCTGAAAGGGGTGAAGGTTACAGCAGCCTTTTACATAATGTTAGGGAGAAATCCCCATTTGTTAATAGGGCAGCACAGTGGCGCAGTGGCTAGCACCGCAGCTTCACAGCTCCAGCGACCCGGGTTTGTTTCTGGGTACTGCCTGTGTGGAGTTTGCAAGTTCTCCCTGTGACCGTGTGGGTTTCCGCCGGGCGCTCTGGTTTCCTCCCACAGCCAAAGACTTGCAGGTTGATAGGTAAATTGGCCATTGAAAATTGCTCCTAGTGTCGGTAGGTGGTAGGAGAATTGTGGGGATGTGGTCGGGAATATGGGATTAATGTCTCTCTTTGGCCTCCTTATCTCGAGAGACAATGGGTAAGCACCTGGAGGTGGTCAGTGGTGTGTAGAGCAGCGCCTGGAGTGGCTATAAAGGCCAATTCTAGAGTGACAGGCTCTTCCACAGGTGCTGCAGAAAAATTTGTTTGTCGGGGCTGTTACACAGTTGGCCCTCCCCTTGCGCCTCTGTCTTTTTTCCTGCCAACTACTAATTCTCTTCGACTCGCCACACTTTAGCCCCGCCTTTATGGCTGCCCGCCAGCTTTGGCGAACGCTGGCAACTGACTCCCACAACTTGTGATCAATGTCACAGGATTTCATGTCGCGTTTGCAGACGTCTTTAAAGCGGAGACATGGACGGCCAGTGGGTCTGATACCAGTGGCGAGCTCGCTGTACAATGTGTCCTTGGGGATCCTGTCATCTTCCATGCGGCTCACATGGCCAAGCCATCTCAAGCGCCGCTGACTCAGTAGTGTGTATAAGCTGGGGATGTTGGCTGCCTCGAGGACTTCTGTGTTGGAGATATGGTCCTGCCACCTGATGCCAAGTATTCTCCGGAGGCAGCGAAGGTGGAATGAATTGAGACGTCGCTCTTGGCTGACATACGTTGTCCAGGCCTCGCTGCCATAGAGCAAGGTACTGAGGACACAGGCTTGATACACTTGGACTTTTGTGTTCCGTGTCAGTGCGCAATTTTCCCACACTCTCTTGGCCAATCTGGACATAGCAGTGGAAGCCTTTCCCATGCACTTGTTGATTTCTGCATCTAGAGACAGGTTACTGGTGATAGTTGAGCCTAGGTAGGTGAACTCTTGAACCACTTCCAGAGCGTGGTTGCCAATATTGATGGATGGAGCATTTCTGATGTCCTGCCCCATGATGTTCGTTTTCTTGAGGCTGATGGTTAGGCCAAATTCATTGCAGGCAGCCGCAAACCTGTCGATGAGACTCTGCAGGCACTCTTCAGTGTTAGATGTTAAAGCAGCATCATCAGCAAAGAGGAGTTCCCTGATGAGGACTTTCCGTACTTTGGACTTCGCTCTTAGACAGGCAAGGTTGAACAACCTGCCCCCTGATCTTGTGTGGAGGAAAATTCCTTCTTCAGAGGACTTGAACGCATGTGAAAGCAGCAGGGAGAAGAAAATCCCAAAAAGTGTGGGCGCGAGAACACAGCCCAGTTTCACGCCACTCAGGATAGGAAAGGGCTCTGATGAGGAGCCACCATGTTGAATTCTGCCTTTCATATTGTCATTGAATGAGGTGATGATACTTAATAGCTTTGGTGGGCATCCAATCTTTTCTAGTAGTCTGAAGAGACCATGTCTGCTGACGAGGTCAAAGGTTTTGGTGAGATCAATGAAAGCAATGTAGAGGGGCATCTGTTGTTCAAGGCATTTCTCCTGTATCTGACGAAGGGAGAACAGCATGTCAATGGTCGATCTCTCTGCACGAAAGCCACACTGTGCCTCAGGGTAGACGCACTCGGCCAGCTTCTGGAGCCTGTTTAGAGCGACTCGAGCAAAGACTTTCCCCACTACGCTGAGCAGGGAGATTCCACGGTAGTTGTTGCAGTCACCGCGGTCACCTTTGTTTTTTCGAGGGTGATGGGATTAATGTAAGATTAGTATTAAATGGGTGGTTGATGGTCGGCACAGACTTGGTGGGCCGAAGGGCCTGTTTCAGCGCTGTATCTCTAAATAAATAAAATAAGGTGTTAAATGTTTGCTCACTGCAGCACCTGCAGATCCAATACAATTTAAATATGTTTTACTGTGTGTTTAAATATAGCACAATTTTTGTGTAATATGTATGAATTAGTGAATATAATTTGAATGAATCTCATATAAATCATACAATAAAAATACTTGAGAGCTGTATATTTGTGATTGTGTCACTTTCTTCACTGAAGTGAAACTGTAGGGTTCAAGAAGTGCCAGTCAGAGGTTGTAGTTTGGGGAGTAACATTTCAGTTTTGGGAAGGTATGACATATTAAGGAAAGATGAGGAAACTGGTTTTGATAGTTTTATAATGGTGACTGTAAAAGGGGCTGTAGTAGCAGGTAGGTAAAAAAATTTACACAGAATTACAATGATTATACAGCACACAAACAAGCCATTTGGCTCATCTAGTCAATGCTGATGTATATGCTCAACACTAGTCTCCTCCCATTCCAGTTACCTAATATCAGCCTTTCTATTCCCTTTTCTGTCCCGCACTCATCTAGTTTTCTTTTGAAAGCATCTAAGCCTCAACTATTTCCTGTGCTAGTGAGTTCCACATTCTGATCACTCTCTGAGTAAATAATTTCTTCTTATTTCCTTATTGGATTTATTAGTAACATATCTTGTATTTATGCCCCCTAGTTTTGGATTCTCCCACAAGTCTCCCCTGTTTAACCCATTCATAATTTTCAAGACTTCTATCAGGTCACCTCTCTACGTCTTCTCTTTTCTAAAGAAAAAAAGCCCCAATCTGTTCAAAGGTGCTGAAAAGTTTGAGAAGGAAGGTTGGGATTCAGGAGAATTCGTGTTGATGAAAGGGGTGCACACAGATAAATTAGTGGTTTGTGGTCCAAGTAAAAAAGAGGTAAGCAGGGCAATCACGATGAATTGTGAGAGAAGAAGTATGAAGGAAATTTTTGAAATAAACACTGGGGGGTGGGGGAGGAGTTTTTAGGGGGTTTTACAGTGTGTGGATTCTTCTTAAAGCAGAAATACAGGAGCATAACTAAAAGGAATAGTAATTTACAAAAAGGAAAACCATTGTAAAATACAAACTTTACAAATGGGAGTTTTAAAAAAATGAACAGACTAAGCAAGACTCCAGGATAGAAAGGAAAAGAAATACTGCAAGTGGTGTTTAAAAGAAACAGTAAAACTAGCTAAAAATACAAGTAAGCGGAATAAAAATACACAAAAAGCAGGAGCGGTACTTAAAAAGAAACCTAGATTGACACTAACCACACCCCCCACCCCCATAAACACAGGAAATGGGAATAAAAGTAGCAAAAGAATCATACTTAATTAAGGAGTGGAAGGAGACGTTAATGGGGTGAATTTTCCCTGCCCTGTGGTGGCAGGAATGGAGGCTGCGCAGTGGGAAAATAGCAGAGAGCGCGTTGGGATGCCTCCCCGATGCAATTCTGCCATTGGGAAAGTATCCCAGGGATGGCCTAGGAAGTTGATCACCTGCTTGCTGCATAGAGGTGCACAGGCTTTTTAAATAGAATCATAGAAAGTTTATGGCACAGAAAGACGCCACTTGGCCCATCGTGTCTGTGCTGGCCGAAAAATGATCCACTTTTTCTAATCCCACCCTCCAGCATTTGGTGTGTAGCCCTGCAGAATACGGCACTTGAAGTGCATATCCAGACTCCTTTTGAATGAGTTGAGGGTCTCTGCCTCAACTACACTTTCAGGCAGTGAGTTCCAAACCCATACCACCCTCCAGGTGAAAACGTTTTTCATCTCCCCTCTAATTTTTCTACCAATCACTTTAAATCTATGCCCCCTGGTCACTGATCTCTCTGTTCAGGTGAATAGACCCTTCACCTCCACTCTATCCAGGCCCCTCAATCAGATCTCCCCTCAGACCTCTCTGTTCCATGGAGAACAACCCTAGCCTTTCCAAACTTTCTTCATTGCTGCATTTTTCCAGTCCTGGCAACACCCTTGCAAACCTCCTCTGTCCCCACTCTAGTGCAATTACATCCTTTCTGTAATGAGGTGACCAGAACTGCACACAGTACTCAAGTTGCGGACTCGCCAATGAGTTATACAGTTCCAGTATAACCTTCCTGCTCTTATATTCTATACCTTAGCTAATAAAGGAAAGGATTCCATATGCCTTCTTAACCAACTTATTGACGTGTCCTGCAACCTTCAGGGATCTGTGGACATTCACTCCAAGGTGCCTCACTTCCTCTACACTTCTCAGTATTTCCCATAAATAGTGCATTCCTTTGCCTTGTTTGACCTCCCCAAATACTTCACCTCACACTTCTCCTGGTTGAGTTCCATTTGTCACTTTACTGCCCATCTGACCAGACCATCAATATCTTCCTGCAGCCTACAGCTATCCTCCTCACTATCTACCACACGGCCAATCTTGGTGTCGTCTGCAAACTTCTTGATTATGCCCCCTACATGGCAGCGAGGCCTGGACAACGTATGTCAGCCAAGAGCGACGTCTCAATTCATTCCATCTTCGCTGCCTCCGGAGAATACTTGGCATCAGGTGGCAGGACCGTATCTCCAACACAGAAGTCCTCGAGGCGGCCAACATCCCCAGCTTGTACACACTACTGAGTCAGCGGCGCTTGAGATGGCTTGGCCATGTGAGCCGCATGGAAGATGGCAGGATCGGCGCAGGCTTGGAGGGCCGAAGGGCCTGTTCCTGTGCTGTAATTATCTTTGTTCTTTGTTCTTTTATCCCCAAAGACAAATTGTACAGCGAGCTCGCCACTGGTATCAGACCCACCGGCCGTCCATGTCTCCGCTTTAAAGACGTCTGCAAATGCGACATGAAATCCTGTGACATTGATCACAAGTCGTGGGAGTCAGTTGCCAGCGTCCGCCAAAGCTGGCGGGCAGCCAGAAAGGCGGGGCTAAAGTGTGGCGAGTCGAAGAGACTTAGTAGTTGGCAGGATAAAAGACAGAGGCGCAAGGGGAGAGCCAACTGTGTAACAGTCCCGACAAACAAATTTCTCTGCAGCACCTGTGGAAGAGCCTGTCACTCTAGAATTGGCCTTTATAGCCACTCCAGGCGCTGCTTCACAAACCACTGACCACCTCCAGGCGCTTATCCATTGTCTCTCGAGATAAGGAGGCCAAAGAAGATACCACAAAAAGTAGAAGACCCAGTACTGACCACTGGAAACAGCCTTCCAGTCGCTAAAACAGCCGTCAACAATTACCCTTTGTTTCCTGCCACTGAGCCAATTTTGTATCCACCTCGTTGCATTTCCCTGGATCCCATGGGATTTTATTTTTTTAACCAGTCTGCCATGTGGGACCTTGTCAAAAGCCTTGCTAAAATCCATGTAGACCACATCAACTGCACTACCCTCATCTGTCTTCCTTGTTACCATGCTGACTAACCTTGATTAACCTGTGCCTTTCTAAGTGACAGTTTATCCTGTCTCCCAGAATAGATTCCAATAATTTGCCCACTACTGAGGTTAGACTGACTGGCCTGTAATTATTCGCTCTATCCTTTACTCTCTTTTTAAGCAGAGGTACAATGTTAGCAATTCTCCAATCCTCCGGCACCACACCTGTATCCAGTGAGAACTCTTGCTTCTTTTAACAGCCTAGGGTACATTTCATCTGGTCCTGGTGATTTATCAACTTTCAAGGATGCTAATCCCATTAATACTTCCTCTCTCCCTATGCCTATCACATCCAATACTTCACACTCCTCTTCCTTAACTACAATATCTGCATCGTCCCGCTCTTTTGTGAAGACAGATGCAAAGTATGCATTAAGAAACAAACCGACATCTTCTGCCCCTACACATAGGTTACCTTTTTAGTCTTTTATGGACCTTACTCTCTCCTTAGTTATTCTCTTACTCTTAATGTATTGATAAAACATCTTTGGATTCACCTTGATTTTACTTGCCAATATTCTTTCATGCCTTCTCTTTGCTTTCCTAATTTCCTTTTTGATTTCACCCCTCCACTTTCTATACTCCTCTCGGCTTTTTGTAGTATTGAGTTCTTGGTGTCGGACATGAGCTTTCCTTTTCTGCCTTTTCTTATCCTGTAGGCTCCTTGACACCCACAGGGCTCTAGATCTGGTCGTCTCGCCCTTTTTCTTTGTGGGAACATGTTTACTCTGAACCCCTTGAATCTCCCCTTAGAATGCTACCCACTGTTCTGACACTGATTTACCTTCAAGTAGCCGTTTCCAGTCCACTTTCGCTAAATCACTCCTCAGTGTAGTAAAACTGGCCTTGCCCCATTTGAGAACTCGCACTCCTCTTCTGTCTCTGTCCTTTTCCATAATTATGTTAAAACTGACCAAATTATGATCACTACCATCAAAATGCTCTCCTACTGCCACTCCTTCCACCTGCCCATCTTCATGTCCTAAAACTGCACTCTGTCTTGTTGGACTTGCTACATACTGGGCAAAGTTCTCCTGAATGCACCTCAAGAATTCTGCTCCCTCAATTCTTTTCACACTAAAACTGTCCCAGTTAATATTGGGGTAGTTAAAACCCCCTACTATTATTGCCCTATTGTTCTTGCACTTCTCAGAGATTTACCTACATATCTGCTGTTCTATCTCCCTTTGACTGTTTGGGGGTCTATAGTACACTCCCAGCAGTGTGATTGTCCCTTTTTTTTATCCTTAGCATATGATCCATTTGATGAACCTACCAACATATCATCCCTCCTCACAGCTGTAATATTTTCCTTGACCAAAATTGCCACTCCCCCTCCTTTCTTATCCCCCTCCCTATCGCGTCTGAAAACCCTGTAACCAGGAACATTGAGCTGCCATTCCTGTCCCTCCTTAAGCCATGTTTCTGTAATAGCTATGATATCATACTGCCACATGTCCATCTGTGCCCTCAGCTCTTTTGCTTTATTTGCTATACTCCTTGCATTGAAATAGATACCCTTGAACACTGCCAAATTCTTTTTTTAAATTTTCTAACCTTTGTTTCCTCTGTCTTCCACACTCATCCATTAACTTTCTGCCTTCCATTTTCATTTCTGCTTTTGTCCCAGCTGAGTCTACTCTCAGGTCCCCATCTCCCTGCCAAACTTGTTTAAATCCTCCCCAACAGCACGAGCAAAACGTTTTGCAAGGAACTCAGTCCCGGCTCTGTTCAGGTGCAACCTGTTCGGCCTGTACAGGTCCCATCTCCCCCAGAGTCGGTCCCAATGTTCCAGGAATCTGAAGCCCTCCCTCCTGCACCATCATTCCAGCCACGCATTCATCTGTCTTATCCTTCTATTTCTATACCCACTTGCGCATGGCACTGGGAGTAATCCGGAGATTACTACTTTTGTGGTTCTGCTTGCTAATTTCTTACCTAGTTCCCTAAATTCTGACTGCAAGACCACATCCCTCTTTCTATCTATGTCGTTGGTTCTGATGTGGACCACGACTGCTGGTTGTTCATTCTCCCCCTTCAGGATGCTTTGCAGCAGCTCAGTGAAATTCTTGGCCCTGCAACCAGGGAGGCAACACACCATCCTGGATTTATGTCTGCGGCCACAGAAATGCCTGTCTGTTCCCCTGACTTTGAACCACCTATCGCTATGGCTCTTCCAGTCTTCCCTGTACCCCACTGTGCAGCTGAGCCACCCATGGTGCCATGGACTTGGCTCTGCTGCACTCCTCAGGTGAAGCATCACTTTCCTCAGTATTCAGAACTGAATACCTGTTGGAGAGTGAGATGCACTCAGGGGTCTCCTGCACTACCTGCCTGATTCTTTTTGACTGCCTCGTGGTCACCCATTCCTTCTCTCCCTGCATTCTCTTATGCTGTGGGATGACCACATCTATAAATGTGCTATCCATGTAGCTCTCATCCTCATGAATGCATCACAGTGTTGCCAGCTGCCGCTCAAGTTCCAGAAACCCAGAGCTCAAGCTGCCGCAATTGACAACACTTCCTGCACAAATCGTTCTCCAGGATATGGGAAGTATCCTGGAACTCCCACATAGTACAGGAGGTGCACTCTTGAGGTTGAAGCACCCCTGACAGTCCTTTATTTATTAGTAAAGTACCTACTCCACATGGACTGCAGCCATTCAAGAAGGCAGCTCACCACCACCTTCTCAAGGGCATTTAGGGATGGACAATAAATGTTGGCCTAGCCAGCGACGCCCACATCCCATGAATTAATTTAAAAAGTTTACCGTTTGTTACTGCTAAAAAACCCTTACCAATACTACAACACCTTAGAATTGTTGATAAAACCTTACTAGTGCTGATAAATCCTACTAAAAATCAATACAGTTCACTAGTTAAAATAAAACTTACTCAAAAAAAAATACTCACCAGCTACTCACGCGTTCAAAATACTCACCAGCTACTTACTTGTTCTAAAGTTATACTTTTCTCGATTACTCAGATATGTAGACCTTCCTACTGGAAATAGACCTTACCAATGCTAATAAACCTTGCCTATTCTAATAAACCTTACTACTATTAGTAAACCTTACAAATACAAATAGCTACAGTCCCAATTAGGGGAGACCTTGCAGCATGCAGAGTGGCCCCTCGTCACATGGGGAGGTCACGAGTTCCATGGAGGTGGCTTCCATGCGGCAGTCTGGGGGTGGGCCAATGGATCTAGTGGCTCCATCCCCCAAAGAGGGAACGTGGGCAGGGAAAGCATCCCCCATGGCCCCAATCATCCAACTGGAGGGGTTTCCTCTCTGATCTGAGGCTTTCCCCCCTCTGAGATATTGAATTATTTTTATGCCTCCGAGTGTGCCTGCATTTTAAGGTGCTTTCGTGGTGTCCGGCCTGCCTCAGCAGTGCCCACTGCTCTCGGTGGGATTGCCGAGGCTCCAGAGCTGCCTGCCTGTGATTGGGCTGGCAGCATCGGGAGCCCGCCCATCCTTTCTAATAGGTCAGCGAGCACAGAGGCGGCCAATTAGGAGCTCACCTCCAGGAAACTAGCTCTATCAGTCAGGCTCCTGGCAAGTGTGGATTCGGGACCCCCATTTGGTCCCAACATCGGGGTCTTTAGGCCCACAAGAAATTCTTGTCCAAAGAGTAACTGTGGAGCTGTACTTAAAAGGAGAAGCAATAGGAATAACACTAAATAAGTACATAAATACCAGGTGCAGGACTGAAAAAGAAGGGAAAAATATCAGGAGCAGAACTTAGAAACACAAAGCGCAAGGAGTAAGATGAAAAAACACCAATATGAGGAGCTGCACTGAAAAGTACAAAAACATCAACAATGGGACTGAAAAGGAGAAATATCAGGAGCAAGAAGAGTAAAAAAATAACAACTGCAGCGTGATTCAGAAAAATATAAGAACAACATAAATGGGACTAAAACAGAAATATTAGATTAAAGAAACACACAAGAAGAGGATAAAGACTAAAAAAACACAAATGCAAGGAGCAGAATTAAAAACAAAATACAGAAAGACTGGGAGAAGCACTTTGAAAAATTAATGCCATGAGAAGACTCCAGTAAAACAAACAGTAGGCGTGGGAATTAAAAAATCCAGAGTGAGAGTAAAAACACATCAGGTGGGACGGTAGGGAGGATTTAGGATTATAGGTGGGAAGAAGAAGAAGGAAAGTTTCAGGTCATGTCAGGGAGCATGTGTTCTGATAGCAGGCATTCTCTTCACTACCTGTTTTTGAACCACACGGGCACACCCCAATTTTAACTCGCTTAGCGACAAGTAGGGTGCCTGGTTCACCAATGTGGAGTCTCAGCCATTTTAGCTTCCGAGCTTCATTTAACTACTGCAGACCTCGTTCCTGCCTGAATCCAGTGTCAATAATGTTAGGCCCGTGAGCTAGTGTCAGTCAGGTGAGATGAGTAACTTGCTGCTAGGAAGTTAACCCCACATGCGCCCCGTTCATGTCGAAGGGAGCCAATGGTTAAAATTTTACTTTGTATTTTACCTTGCTTCTTGCAGCTTATGTTACAGTCTCTCCCTCACTCCCTATAGTTTATGCTTCTTTCCCTATACCCCTCTTCCTTACTCCTCCTCTTTTGCTATTGCCTCACTCCCTTCTTTTCATCATTGCCACGAATTCTTCTTCTTCCTTGCATGGCATCACCTTTTGAGGTTCTCTCCCAGTTCTTTGTCTGTGCTTCACCTCATCCTCCAGTCACTCTGTATCATCCAATCTAATGCTCATATGACCCCTACCTGACCCCTTATCCCCTGTCTGCATGAAGCTTCTCACTGCTTTGTGTTTCTTATTCTCCCTTCTATTTCCCATCTGCTGCTCATTGTTTTCTCAGCTATTTGTTTCTCTGATTGGCCTCCATCTCTCCTCACTCCCACTCCTCCCTCCTCCCTTTGTAGCTGCCCCCATTCCTCTATGTAACTTTCCCGTTCCCCCCTCTGCGGCTGACCCACATTCTTGCTTTGCAGCTGCCTCGTATCTGGGGCTCTACAATTTAGAGAAGCGTAGACTTACGGGTGATCTGATTGAGGTTTATATATGACGAAGGGAATAAATTGTGTTAATGTGGACAGTTTGTTCAAATTAAATAGGTTGGTGAGGACAAGTGGTCATAACTTTAAGTTGTATAAAGTCAGATCTGGGTTAGATGTCAGGAGGTGGTTCTTTTCCCAGAGAATCGTGGAACAGGCTGCTCGTCCAGCAGATGCTGATTTGCTGAATTCCTTCAAGCAAGAGCTGGGGCGGAGATCACGTCGAGCAAGAGGAAGGTATTGCAAGGAATTATCAGGGCCAGAGTTATCTGGAATAGTTTCAATTGCCTGGGGGCTGGAGAGGAATTTCCTAAATTCTTCAAATTGGCCTGGATTTCTATATTTCTTTCAAAGTGATTCCTGACAACGCTGGCCACCACTGACGTCATCAGGCCGTGCCGCAGTGCGCACATGTGCAGATGGTCTCCTGCTCTCTGTGCATGCGTTGCGTTCCGGTTTGCCAGGACAGGTTAGCACATTCGCCGATGACGTCATCGTGTGACGTGTTTCTTTTGCCTCTCCCAGGAGATCACATGGTATCTGGCTGGAGTGGAAAGTGTATGTATTGTGATATTGTGGAATAGGCTGGTTGGACCAGAGGCTTTTCTCCTGTCCGCTATTGGTCGCATGTCCCCTCCTTCTTTTGTGGTGCCCTCCCCCCACTCCATTCCTTTACTATATCTGCTCCTTAAATGCCTCATATTGTCTGGGTGGATGCCCAGATAACCCCCTCCCCTTCCTCTCTCTCTTTCCACTCCCTTCTCTGCTTGTTCCCATCCATTTTTTGTGTATTAATTGAAAAATACTTTCCCTGCACATCCCTGCACATCTTCACATTGCCTGTCATCCTGGATCCAGCCCCATGTCTGAGGTCAATAGTTTAATTCCTACTTCTTATGTCAAATATGACCTCAAGCATTCCCTCTCCCAACCCACTCATTTACATGATTCTAGCTCTGGGCATCGATCCAAGTTTCAGGAGCGGGCACCACGGTAACAGACCCGAGCATGAGTTAAAAAAAAGGAGGCTATTTATCTTTGCTGTAAAAGCAACAATCTCATTCCTGTTCCTGGCTGACATTTAAAGTGAGGCAAATGTTTTTTATCCTGAATGAAGTAATCTTTCCAGCAGCTGCAAGGACTCATATTGGGTTTGTCCAGACATGATTTGTGAGGAGGAGTGGGTTGTGGGAGTGTTGGGATGGGGGCCTGAAAATCAAGAGTTCAGGTAACGAGGGAGACGTGTGACTGCAATGAATGATCTCAGGCTGGGCTGTAAACCAGGACACCTTTGGTAAGCAGTAGGGTGAAAGGCCACCAATGGGAAGAAAAGAAACTATGAAAGCAGCTTACAATCAAAGCCTGCGAGGATGAGCATGCAATAGATTGAGCACTACAGCAGTTTTGGAAGTTCCGTTAATCTATACTGTAATGTGTTATATATTTGTTCCACTTGCATTTCCATTTTGTACTCGGTTCCACTATTTTTATTCGGGCAAGGAGTGGTTTGCACTGATGTGGGTTCAATAGGGAGCGCCCTGTAATGTTAGGGTTTGCACCATTGTAATCAAATAGCCACTTAATGTTACATTTAAAGTGCATTTGGAATCTTGAAACAACTCACTACTTTTAATGTCATTGGATAGAACATTACAGCATTGAAGGAGGCCATTTGCCCCTTGCACCTGAAAGAGCTGTACGATTAGCCCCATTTTGTTTCCTTTTCCTCTTAGTCTCTTGTTTCAAATATTTGTCCACTTTGATTTTAAAAATTAATATGGATTCTACTTCCATCACTGTTTCTGGTAGAGCATGCCATGTTCTAACACTATTTGATAAAACATTCTCCTAACCTCTGCCTTAAGTCTTATGGAAGTGATCTTAAATTTATGCCCTCTAGTTACCAACTCACTATTCAATGGAAGTAGTGTTTACTATTTACTTTGTGAGGTAAACCACACCTACCAAATGGAAACATATTAATTTTGTCATTTGGAACACTATTTGAACTTGTACTGGACATTGAACATAACTTGTTTAAAAAGACCACAGAGCTGAATGGCTGAAAACATGGCTACACATTTGCATCCTGAGAGACAGTTGAATAGAGAGACAGTGGAAGTGCTCCCTGATTCAATTAGCGAGATGGGTTTTGTCAATAGTGATGATCCAAAGACATTGAGAGCCATTGTCTGTGTAAGAGCCAGCACTCCACCCTCCACTGATTGTGACTGGAGAACTTTTGAAATCAACAACCCTCGCAGACGATGCTGTTTCAAACAAAGAGCTGGTCACATGATTAACCTGCTGGCCAACCTGGGGACTTTTTGAATTGTGCCTCACACAAAGGTTTGAGGCAGTCTGCAATTGAACTTCAAGAAGAAAGCACTGCTCTCTCCCTCTCTCTCTCCAGCAAATTTCCAGGGACCCACGGAAGCAGCTTAAGCCTCAAGACAGAGGACCTCTTCAGCCTTCTGGTACAAGCAAAACAAGTTTGAAAGTATGCACTGGGCCCCAACGAGAACTGCAAAACTTAACTCCAATCAAGGACTTTACATCCAAACTAAAGACAGTAACTGAATTCCATTTACTACTCCAACTGCCCCCCTTTATTCTTTCTCCCCCTCTGTATCTATTTGTGTGTGTGTGTGTGTGTTTATTTTGTATGCCTGCTTGCATGGTTGCATTGTGTATTTTAGTCATTTTAACTGAGTTAGAGTGATAAGGTTAATAAACTTACATCTTTCTTGTTTAAGCCGAAGAAAGCCTGTTGGCTGTGGCTCAGTCAGTAGCATTGTTGTTTCTGAGCCATAAAATTGAGGATTCAAATCCTACTCCAGAGACTTCAGCACAAAAATCTAGATGGGCACTCCAGTGCTGTACTGAAGGAATGCTGCACTGTTAGAGGTATCATCTTTCAGATGAGGCCCTAATGCTCTCTCAGGTGGCTGCAGAAGATCCCATACAACTCATTTGAAGAAGAGCTGTGGGGGTTCTCCCCTGTGTCCTGGTCAATATATATCCCTCAATCAACATCACTAAAATGAATTATCTGATTATTATCACACTGCTGTTTGTGGGACCTTGTTGTGTGCAAATTGGCTGCATTGTTTCCTACATTACAACAGTGAATACATTGCAAAAGTACATAATTGTACCTATGTGAGGTGCTTTGGAATGTCCTGAATTCTTGAAAGGTACTATATAAGTCTTTCTTATCCTTCCCTGTTCTAAAGAAAACAGTTTATTTAGCTGCTCCTCACAACT
This sequence comes from Heterodontus francisci, assembly GCF_036365525.1. NCBI lineage: Eukaryota > Metazoa > Chordata > Chondrichthyes > Heterodontiformes > Heterodontidae > Heterodontus > Heterodontus francisci. The sequence continues at coordinate 95,051,206 of NC_090381.1, read as the reverse complement.
AAAGCTTCTCACCCCCATTACCATCTTACTGAATCTTTAATGTACCCTCTAAATGGCCTTGACATTCTTCCTAAAGTAGAACTGGATACAATATTCTAGCCACCCGAACCAATTACCCTGCAAGTACCCCTGAAATGTGCTCTGACCTCTTCTTTCACTGTTCAAGAGTTGCCACAGGATGTCCAACTTCACCCCACAATATGGACTGCTTATTATAACATCCTTCTTAATGCCAAAACACATTTTCACATTCACAGGTAACACAGAGTTAGCCATTTTGATATTACAAATTTACCTATCATTCATTGCTCATTTGTTTTCATGTTTCTTTAAAATATTTAGAAACATTTTGATGCAAATTTAATACCAAAGTAGTTTTGGCAATTCATTCTTTAAACAACTGCAAGCAATTTCTTCTGATTAATCAGGGTTTTCTTTTAAAAACAGATGATTAGAAAAATTATTAAATAACCTTTAGTAATATGCATTACCAGCGATTCTGCTGAATTTACAAAAAACTGATGATTCAAATGCTTTGTTTTATCTCATAATAACTTTGATGCTGTAAGTCTTAGTCAGTCCAACCTTTACATAAAAATTGCAGTTAAGCTTATGTTGGAAAACAATCCCATAAGATGCTTATATATTATCAGAAAAACTATCACCAGTGAAAAGACATCAACATTGCCATCATTTCATAAACTTGCAAATCCTGAATAACATGAGCTCAAAGCTCTTAAGTTGTGTTGTTATCTCTCTCTCAAAGAATATTTTGCTATGAGGAACATTAGTATGTGAAAAAGCTGTCAGAAACAGATAGTGCATGGTACTTGAGATGAAACTAGGTTACATTGAAAGGATAATCCTCTAAAACCTTAGATCCACAACACTTGGATCTTTGTAGGGCATATTTAATTTCAAATTAGAACTGAAAAATACTTCAGAAATTATGTGCTGACTATTTACATCAGAGGAATATCTAATTAGTGTGATACATGGTGCAGTTCTGATTGGCATTGTAGTTCTTTCATATGCAATTAATCAGGCTGATGAACATCAAGGGTTGAAAATTAGGTTATTACCATTGAGAGGCAACTGGTGAACCAAGTACAAAAAGATGAACTGCTGCTGAATTAAAGGAGTGTGTTTGTTGCAAATTTAGGTCTGCACTGATACCTTCTCAGATTCAGTGACATCAATCAATCTCGCAGGTGGTGTAAACATCTTCATTTCAATCAGAGTTGACTCACACTACCCTATATCCTGTTGCATGATGATGTAATCCTGGGGTATAATAATAGCTTTTGATCTGAACTGGATATTTGCAACTTTCGTATGTGCCCTCAAATGCTTCTGCAATCTTTCCGAAGGCGTAACTAGAAAATGCTCAAGATATAGCTTGATTCAAAATAATAACGGCTTTATTGCACAGTAAGGTAAATATACAGAACAGCAGTTATGATTGGGCTGACTTAACTCAATCAGTACAATTTATCTTTGTGTAATAATACAAAATAAAGAATGTGCCAGGCTACACCACCCCTGCCATCAGTGCACCATCTTTGACTTAAACATGGTGACCTCTAACTGTCTTCCAGCACTTCTAACCACTTAGCCTTGGTAAAAGCCCCTGTCTTTTGATTTAGAATCCTGACTGATCTCTCAGCGTTTGAGAGACCTTACTGTCTATGTCTCAGTTTCTGTTTTTTACTTTGCTGCAGTGAAGAGCAAAAATAGACACCGGTGAGACACACCTATCTTACTAAGCACCCGAAACCAGAGGTTTCCTAATACAATAGGTGTGAGGGGATTATCAATTGCCAAATTAAGCTAATGAATTATTTATTGTTTACAGGCTTTGGGGAAAATAACACTGTTAAGATATTAACAACCTAACAACCTTTAATTAAAGCACAACATTTAAAGTAACACTTTTTCCAACTCCCTTTTGTGGAAAATGATCAAAAGATCACAAAACATGGCAGTGCCTTTGAGAGAAAAAAAAAGACATGTGAAACTGGTTGCGTCATTTTTCTTCCCAAATTTGGTTGTGTCAAGCCAGTCCAAAATGTATCTCAGGCAGGGTTTGGTTTCCAAGGTGTGTTATGCACCGTACTGTATGAACACTAAATACTAAATTTAGACAGGTGCACCTTTTCAAAATCCTACTGGTGACAGGTAACTTCATTTTAAAGTGGAACTGCGTAAACATATCTCAAGGTGCTGTTATAATCCACTGGACTTCCAGTGCCTGAAATTCAGTATCTGTTTGGATATTGGCCCCTATCTAAATGAATAATAAATCACAAAGGACATTGTTCATTTTGCTCTCTCTGGTCACAGTCTGAGGCGGAACCAGACTGTGGCGTTCTACGTGACTCAGAGCAGAGCTTTGCCCTCATTTTCGCTCTATCACCAAGACCACCTACTTCCACCTCCATAACATCGCTAGTCTCCACCCCCCCCCTCAGCTCACCTGAAACCCTCATCTGTACCTTTGTTACCTCTAGATGCATTTCTTCTGATGCTCGCATGACTGGCTTCCCACCTTCCACCTTCTGTAAACTTGAGCTCATCTAAAATTCTGTAGCCCTATCCAAATCCACATTAGGTCCTGTTCACCCAACACCTCTGTGCTTGCTGATCCAACAACCCCTCCCACCATGGCATCGCCCCCTCCCTATCTCTGTAACTTCATCCATCCTTACATCCTCTGAGATCTCTGCATTCCTGGCCATTTGAGCATCCCCAATTTTCATCGCTCCATGACTGGTGGCTGTGCCTTGAGCTGCCTAGGCCCTAAGCTCTGGAATTCCCTTTCTAACCCTCTCTGACCCTCCATCTCTCTGTCTCTCTCTCCTCCTTTAAGATGCTCCTTAAAATCTACTTCTTTGACCGAATTGTGGTCACCTGTCCTAATATCTCCTTTGTTTGATAACACTTCTGGGATATTTTACTACATTAAAGGCATCATATAGATGCGAGTGATAGTAGTAGTCTGCAATTCAAAATGACTGACTAAGTAATTATTTTTACGACAACTTTTTTCTGTGCAGTGGTTCTGCAGTCTATGGGTGATTAGAGAGATGAACAAATAAATTTATAGATGGAATCATCTGGATTTATCAACTATTAAACTGGACAGTTATGCTGTACATTCTATTCATATTAAGATTAATGTGTTGGACAATTGTAACTGTAGAACAACTACACTTTGCTAACTCTATTGCAATTAGAAGAGAAAAAGAAACTTCTTCTGTCATTATATGAGTTTCTGACCTTCACCTTGTCACCATAACTCAGAAGCACCAACAGAAGATAAGTGGAATAGTAAAATTTGGAATATAGTGGTCGATGATAGCTGTTATATGTTCGTGTTCTGTATGCTTTCCACCTTATTGAGTCTACCAGAGAGGTTCTTAGACTGTAGATTTTAAACATTAATATTTATTTCATAACAACTATAAACTCTGCACACTAGCCTGTGTGACTCCTTCAAAAGCCATGCTGCAACTGTTCTCGAGTCTCTTTCACATGATCTCTTACATCATCATGGTGGGCGGTAATCTTTAGAGTCTCTCAAGATTAATCCTTTGATGCCTTATATTGCATCTCCCCCCAATTCTTTATCCCAATATATATTTACATGCGTTCACTTTTTTATTTACATACTACCCCATCTAACCCCCCCCCCCGCCCCAAGTCTCTGACTTCATAGATTCAGCCTATCAGGAGGCTTCACAACTCTCCCTGATCTTGTTGTCGTCAGATGTGGAAGACTGGTAGTCTTTCTCTGATCCCTTGTTTCTTGACTTGGACGGCCTTCATTGAGATTTGTAGTATTCGGTGCTTTTTGAATTTTTGGTTCTTCATCTGTGTCGTCTAAATATATGACTGAATGATGTCTTTGTTATAAAGGAATAAATTCCTTCTTTTTCTCCATAGGGTACTTTCTTGAGTTTGTAGTATATAAGATTGCTGTTGATTCTTGTCTTTCTAGAGAGTTACTCCTCTATTTTGGTCTCGACCCATACCTTTTGCCTTTCTGACAACTTTGATAGCTTTCTTGAATGGTATGTTCTGTTGTAATTATGGGTTTGTTTGTTTCGATACAACTTTTCTCTGTCTTGTACTCTCTGATAATCCTTGCTTTGTAACCCTGGAAGTAATTTCTTGGGTAGAATTGGAAGTTGCTTTCGAAGTTTTCTTCCCATTAAGAGTTCTGATGGCGCTAATCCACACAATAATGGAATAGTTCTGTTGGTCAGTAGCACCAATTGGAAACCTTGGTTTTTCATCAACATTTAATGGTTCTACCTGCTCGCTCAACTTCTCCATTAGATTGTGGATACTAAGGAGAACTTGTTAAATGAACAAATTCCCATTTTCCCGCAAAATGCACAAAGTAATCATTTGCAAATTGTGGTCCATTATTGGACACTATCTGGTCAGGCATAGCATGTGTTGTGAAAACCTGTTGCAAAACTCTGATGACTGCTTCAGTTGTTAACTTCGATTAACTTTGATCCATCTTGAAAAGTAATCAACTCTAATTAGATAACTAGGGAAATAGAGAGGGCTTTGAACTAAACAAGGGGGGAGAGGGATCAAGCTTGGTTAGATGTAGCAAACCAAGGGGTAAAGTCAAGGCAGGAGAACAGAATAGTAATATGGGAAATTAAGGTCTGAGAATGGCAGGAAGGGACAGAGAGAAAAAACCTAAGACCACACCAACAGTCAAGACTAGATGTTACAAAGATAACATAAAGACAAAACTAAAGGCTCTGTATCTGCATGGACATAACATTCATAATAAAGCAGACAAACTGATAGCACACATTGAAGTAAATAAATATGATCTGATAGCCATTATGGAGACGTGGCTGCAGGATGACAAGGATTGGGTCCTGCATATTGAGGTGTATATGACATATGAAGAAGAATAGGAAGTGAGGTAAAAGTGGAGGCATAGCACTGTTAATCAAGGATGGCATTGGTGCAATAGTTAGAGATAACCTTGGTTCAGGAGATCAGGGTGTAGAATTGGTTTGGGTGGAGATGAGGAATTGTAGGTCAAAGAAGTCACTTGTGGGAGTGGTCTACAGGCCCCAAACAGTAATCACAATGTAGGACGAAGTATACAAGAAGAAATATTGGGTGCTTGTGATAAAGGGATGGCAATAATCATGGGTGATTTTAATCTACATAATAACTGGAAAAATCAGATTGGCAATAGCAGCTGGATGATGAATTCATAGAATTCTTTCAAGATAGTTTCTTAGAGCAGCACATTCTGGAACCAACTAGAGAGCAGGTTATATTAGATTTGGTATTGTGTAACGTGACAGGATTAATTAATGACCTCAGAGTAAAGGCATCTCTAGGTAGCAGCGACCACAATATGATTGAATTTTACATTGAGTTTGAAAGTAAGAAGAGTGGGTCTAAGACTAATATTTTAAACTGAAATAAGAGTGACTATGTGGGCATGAAAGCTGAGCTCGCTGAAGTGAACTGGGTTACTAGGCTGGGAGATAGATCAATAGAGAAGCAGTGGCAGACATTTAAGGGATATTTCAGAATACTCAGAATAAGTATATTCCTACTATAAAGAAAAATTCTAAGGGGAGGACTCACCATCCGTGGTTAACTAAAGAAGTTAAGGAAAGCATCAAACGTAAGGAAAAATAATATAATTGCGCAAAGATGAGTGGCAGGTCAGATGATTGGTCAGAATGTAAAGAGCAGCAGAGAATGACTAAAAGGTTAATCAGGAGAAAGAAATTAGAATATGAGAGGAAGCTAGCTTGAAATGTAAAACAGATAGCAAGAGTTTCTACAGGTATTTAAAAAGGAAAAGAGTAAGTAAAGTGTGAGTTGGTCCTCTAGAGTGTGAGAATGGGGAATTAATAGTAGATAATAAGGAAATGGCGGATGAAATGAACAAATAATATATAATTTGCTTCTGTCTTCACTAAGGAGGATACAAAAGACATTCCAGTAATAGCTGTAATTCAGGAGGTGAAAGGAAAAGAGGAACCTGGTTAAAATACAATCACCAGGGAAACAGTACTGAGCAAACTGATGGAGCTGTGGACTGACAAGTCCCCGGGTCCTGATGGGCTTCATCCTAGGGTCTTAAGAGAGGTGGCTAATGAGGTAGTAGATGTGTTGGTGTTAATTTTTCAAAATTCGCTGGATTTCGGAAAGGTTCCATCAGGAAAGCATCAAATATAATCCCTCTATTCAAGAAGTGCGGAGGTGGGGGGTGGGGGGGGTGGTGGGTGGAGAGACAGAAAACAGTAGCCAGTAGGCCAGTTAGCTTGACGTCTGTCATGGGGAAGGTGTTAGAATCAATCATTAAGGAGGCTATAGTTGGGCACTTAGAAAAATTCAAGGTAATCGGGAATAGGCAGCATGGTTTTGTGAAAAGGAAATCATGTTTAACCAATTTATTGTCATTCTTTGAAGGAGTAACATGTGCTGTGGTTATAGGGGAACCCATTGACGTACTGTACTTGGATTTCCAGAAGGCATTTGACAAGTTGCCACATAAAAGGTTATTCAACAAAGTAAGAGCTCATGGTGTAGGGGGTAACATATTAGCATGGATAGAAGATTAGCTGGCTGGCAGAAAACAGAGAGTATGTATAAATGGATCCTTTTCTGATTGGCAGGATGTGATGAATGGAGTCCCGCAGGGGTCTGTGCTGGGGCCTCAACGTTTTACAATTTATATAAATAACCAAGATGAGGGGAGCGATGGCATGGTAGCTAAATTTGCAGATGCCACAAAGATAGGTAGGAAGGTGTGTTGTGAAGAGGACATAAGGAGGTTGCACACTGATATAGATTGGTTGAGTGAGTGGGCAAAAATCTGGCAGATGGAGTATAATGTGGAAAAATGTGAAGTTATTCACTTTGGCAGGAAGAATAAAAAGTAGAGTATTACTTAAATGGAGAATGACTGCAGAATTCTGAGGTGCAGAAGGATCTAGGTGTTATAGTGCATGATTCACAAAAAGTTAGTATGCAGGTACAGCAAGTAATAAAGAAGGCGAATGAAATGCTATCCTTTATTACGAGAGGAATTGAAAATAAAAGTAAGGATGTTGTGCTTCAGTTATACAGGCATTGGTGAGACCACATCTTGAATACTCTGTGCAGTTTTGGTCTCCTTATTTAAGGAAAGATGTTAATGCATTGGAGGCGGTTCAGAGGAGGTTTATTAGATTGACATCTGGAATGAGCGGGTTGTCTTATGAGGAAAGATTGGACAGACTGGGCTTGTTTTCACTGGAGTTTAGAAGAGTTAGGGGAGACTTGATTGAAGTATATAAGATCCTGAACGGTCTTGACAAGGTGGATGTGGAGAGGATTTTTCCTATTGTGAGTGAGTCCAGGACTAGGGGGCATTGTTTTAAAAATTAGGGGTCACCCTTTTGCGACAGAGATGAGGAGAAATTTTTTCTCAGAGGGTTGTGCAACTTTGAAACTCTCTGCCTCAGAAGGTGGTGGAGGCGGGTCATTGAATATTTTTAAGGCAGAGGTAGATAGATTCTTGTTAGGCAAGGGAATCAAAGGTTATTGGGGGGTAGATGTAAATGTGGAATTCGAGACACAAACAGATCAGCCATGATCTTATTGAATGGTGGAGCAGGCTCAAGGGGCCGAATGGCCTACTTCTACTCCTAATTTTTATCTTCGTATGTTCGTATAGGATCTCCCATCAAAGAAGAATAAATCCATCGCCAATTGTTCCCACGGTCTCGTTAGGAATTGGGTCGAAATTAGTGGTTCTCTTTGATCTTGTCTGTGTACCTGACAAATTTGTTGGACTTGCTTCAATCTTTTTCTTCAGGGTGTCGATCCTACCATGTTCACCATGTTATTTGTTCGTGTTCTGTATGCTTGCCACCTTATTGAGTCCACCAGAGAGGTTCTTAGACTGCAGAATTTAAACATTAATATTTATTTCATAACAACCATATACATTCCACACTTGCCTGTGTGACTCCTTCAAAAGCCACACTGTAACTGTTCTCGAGTCTCTCCCACATGATCTCTTCCATCGTTATTGTGAATGGTAGTCTTTACAGTCTCTCAAGATTAACCCTTTGATACCTTTATACTACAATAACCAGTACAGCAAAATGTGATCAGTGTTGCAGAAGATACGAACATGTACATAACAAAATACCATGCTAATGGGAAGTAGAAATTATGATAACAATGTTGATGAATATGAATGGTAGAACACAAACTCTTAAAACAAATAGAATATTGCATGCTTTATGTAAAACAAGAGCTTCCTTGGAATACCCATAGCAGCATAATATTAGGATGCTGATGACATGCTGTTGTGTCTTGAAACCACATAAACTCTCTCAACTGTAATATTGCTTTGTTACACACCCCTTTATAGCTCTACTTATATACTCGCTCATTTTGAATCTAATTTTTTTCATCATTCATTCTTTATATGATGGCCCATGAAATGTTTCAAAGTGTAGGTTCAAAAACAGGTGTTTGTTTACTTATGAAATAAAATATTTTAGAATGAAGAAATCATATCTCTAAAACTTAAACATAAAAAAGGAGAACTGAAAATAACTTGCAAGCTAATGGTAAATGTTTTTAGGAATATATTGACAGAAAGAAAGTGGAATATGGACTCATTAAAGGCAGAAGAAGCTGACAGTACAATGGATAAAGAAATGGCAGAATTGTTTAATGAATACTTTGCAGTAGAGGAAGAGGACATCAGAACCCAAAATCAGTCAAGGTGAAGACGTTAATGCCTTTAATATAAGTAAAAAAAATGGCAATGGAGAAAAAAGTGGGACTTATGTTAGACAAATCTCCAGAACCTGATGGTTTCCATCCTAGAGTATGAAAAGAAACAGGTGGGAAAATTGCAGATGCATTCCAGAGGTGCGTGAGGATGCCCTTGATATCAAGGCAGCATTTGACTGGGTATGGCATCAAGGAGTCCTAGCAAAACTGGAGTCAATGGGAATCAGAGTGATAACTCTCCGCTGGTTGCAGTCATACCTAGCGCAAAGGAAGATGATTGTGGTTGATGGAGGTGAATCATCTCAGTCACAGGACATCACTGCAGGAGTTCTTCAGGGTAGTGTCCTAGGCCCAACCATCTTCAGCTGCTTCATCAATGACCCTCCCTCCATCAGAAGGTCAGAAGTGGGGATGTTAGCTAATGATTGCGCAATGTTCAGTACCAATCGCAACTCCTCATATACTGAAGCAGTCCATGTCTGTATGCAGCAAGACCTGGATAATATTCAGGCTAGGTTTGATAAGATGCAAGTAACGTTCACACACCACACAAGTGCCAAGCAATGACCATCCCTAACAAGAGAGAATCTAACCATCTCTCCTTGAAGTTCAAAGGCATTACCATTGCTGAATCCCCACCATCAACATATGGATGTTATCATTGACCATAAACTTAACTGGACCAGCCATATAAATACTGTGGCTACAAGGGCAGGTCAGAGCCTGGAATGTCTGCAGCAACTAACTCACCTTCTGACTCCCCAAAGCCTGTCCACCATTTACAAGGCACAAGTCAGGAGTGTGATGGAATATTCTCCACTTGCTTGGATGAGTAAAGCTCCTATAACACTCAAGAAACTTGACACCATCCAGGACAAAGCAGTCTGCTTGATCGGCACCCCATCCACCACCTTAAACATTCACTCCCTCCACCACCTGCGAACTGTGGCAGCAGTGTGTACTATCTACAAGACGCACTGCAGCAACGTGCCAAGGATCCTCTGACAGCACCTCCCAAAACTGTGACCTCTACCACCTAGAAGGACAAGGGCAGCAGACACACGGGAACACCACGACCTGCAAGTTCCCAAGTACACACAATCCGGAGTTGGAACTTTTAGTTTCGGTGACTGCAGCGTGGATAGCAACGGAGGTGCGTGAACGGGCTTACAGCTGTGAAGTCAATTTCAGCGTAAGTTTAAAAGTGAATTCCCTTTTGTTTTCGGAGGACCAGGGGACTGCTGGGTAAGGAAAAAGGTATATATTTGTGTGGTTTAGAATCTCTTTCTTTTAGTTTCGGTGACTGCAGCGTGGATAGCAACGGAGGTGCGTGAACGGGCTTACAGCTGTGAAGTCAATTTCAGCGTAAGTTTAAAAGTGAATTCCCTTTTGTTTTCGGAGGACCAGGGGACTGCTGGGTAAGGAAAAAGGTATATATTTGTGTGGTTTAGAATCTCTTTCTTTTAGTTTCGGTGACTGCAGCGTGGATAGCAACGGAGGTGCGTGAACGGGCTTACAGCTGTGAAGTCAATTTCAGCGTAAGTTTAAAAGTGAATTCCCTTTTGTTTTCGGAGGACCAGGGGACTGCTGGGTAAGGAAAAAGGTATATATTTGTGTGGTGGCTGTACCCGAGACACGACACGTGTAGTGTCTCCCACCCACCCTCCTCCTCTAACCATAAAAAAAGGACTCTGGTGTGTTGATAAGGAAAGCTTTTTATTTAGGAAGTTCTGTCCGTTGGATTGCTAACCTAACAAGTTTTGACTTTTTGTTTTTTTTGGTTTTTCAGTAGATTTGTTGGGAATTTGGAATAGTGGGAATGGAGGTTAAGGCAGTTGCATGTTCCTCCTGCAGAATGTGGGAGGTAAGGGTCGCCAAGAGTGTCCCTGCTGACTGCATCTGTGGGAAGTGCACCCAACTCCAGCTCCTCGAGAACCGCGTTAGGGAACTGGAGCTGGAGCTGGATGAACTTCGGATCATTCGGGAGGCGGAGGAGGTTATTGAGAGGAGTTATGGGGAGGTAGTCACACCTCAGGTAAAAGAAGTAGGTAGATGGGTTACCGTCAGGGGAAGGAGAGGGAACCAGCAGGCAGTGCAGGGATCCCCTGTGGCCGTTTCCCTCAACAACAGGTATACCGTTTTGGATACTGTTGCGGGGGACGACTTACCAGGGGTAAGCAATGGGGTACAGATATCTGGCACAGAGTCTGTCCCTGTTGCTCAGAAGGGAAGGGGGAAGAGGAGCAGAACATTAGTCATTGGGGACTCCATAGTTAGGGGAACAGATAGGAGGTTCTGTGGGAACGAGAGAGACTCACGGTTGGTATGTTGCCTCCCAGGTGCCAGGGTTCGTGATGTCTCGGATCGTATTTTTGGGATCCTTAATGGGGAGGGGGAGCAGCCCCAAGTCGTGGTCCACATAGGCACCAACGACATAGGTAGGAAGAGAGATGGGGATTTAAGACAGAAATTTAGGGAGCTAGGGTGGAAGCTTAGAGCGAGAACAAACAGAGTTGTTATCTCTGGGTTGTTGCCCGTGCCACGTGATAGCGAAGCGAGGAATAGGGAGAGAGAGGAGTTGAACACGTGGCTGCAGGGATGGTGCAGGAGGGAGGGTTTTGGTTTCCTGGATAATTGGGGCTCTTTCTGGGGTAGGTGGGACCTCTACAAACAGGATGGTCTTCACCTGAACCAGAGGGGTACCAATATCCTGGGGGGGAGGTTTGCTAGTGCTCTTCGGGGGGGTTTAAACTAATTCAGCAGGGGAATGGGAACCTAAATTGTAGTGCCAGTGTACAGGATGTTGAGAGTAGTGAGGTCAGGGATATGGTTACAAGGACGCAAGAGGGCACTGGCAAGCAAGAACCTGGTTTAAAGTGTGTCTATTTCAACGCCAGGAGCATCCGGAATAAGGTGGGTGAGCTTGCAGCATGGGTTGGTACCTGGGATCTCGATGTAGTGGCCATTTCGGAGACATGGGTAGAGCAGGGGCAGGAATGGATGTTGCAGATTCCGGGATTTAGATGTTTCAGTAAGAACAGAGAAGATGGTAAAAGAGGGGGGGGTGTGGCATTGTTAATCAAGGAGAGTATTACAGCGACAGAAAGGACGTTTGAGGACTCGGCTACTGAGGTAGTATGGGCTGAGGTTAGAAACAGGAGAGGTGAGGTTACCCTGTTGGGAGTCTTTTATGGACCTCCGAATAGTTCCAGAGATGTAGAGGAAAGGATAGCGAAGATGATTCTCGACAGGGGTGAGAGTAACAGGGTAGTTGTTATGGGGGACTTTAACTTTCCAAATATCGACTGGAAATACTATAGTTCGAGTACTTTAGATGGGTCAGTTTTTGTCCAGTGTGTGCAGGAGGGTTTTCTGACACAGTATGTAGACAGGCCAACCAGGGGCGATGCCACATTGGATTTGGTACTGGGAAATGAACCCGGCCAGGTGTTAGATTTAGATGTAGGTGAGCACTTTGGTGATAGTGATCACAATTCGGTTAGGTTTACCTTAGCGATGGGCAGGGACAGGTATATACCGCAGGGCAAGAATTATAACTGGGGGAAAGGAAATTATGATGCGATTAGGCAAGATTTAGGATGCGTAGGATGGGGAAGGAAACTGCAGGGGATGGGAACAATCGAAATGTGGAGCTTATTCAAGGAGCAGCTACTGCGTGTCCTTGATAAGTATGTACCTGTGAGGCAGGGAGGAAGTTGTCGTGCGAGGGAGCCGTGGTTTACTAAAGAAGTTGAAGCGCTTGTCAAGAGGAAGAAGAAGGCTTATGTTAGGATGAGACGTGAAGGCTCAGTTAGGGCGCTTGAGAGCTACAAGCTAGCCAGGAAGGATCTAAAGGGAGAGCTAAGAAGAGCAAGGAGAGGACACGAGAAGTCATTGGTGGATCGGATCAGGGAAAACCCTAAGGCTTTCTATAGGTATATCAGGAATAAAAGAATGACTAGAGTTAGATTAGGGCCAATCAAGGATAGTAGTGGGAAGTTGTGTGTGGAATCAGAGGAGATAGGGGAAGTGTTAAATGAATATTTTGCATCAGTATTTACAGTAGAGAAAGAAAATGTTGAGAATACTGAGATTCAGGCTACGAGGCTAGATGGGATTGAGGTTCACAAGGAGGAGGTGTTAGCAATTTTGGAAAGTGTGAAAATAGATAAGTCCCCTGGGCCAGATGGGATTTATCCTAGGATTCTCTGGGAAGCTAGGGAGGAGATTGCAGAGCCTTTGTCCTTGATCTTTATGTCGTCATTGTCGACAGGAATAGTGCCGGAAGACTGGAGGATTGCAAATGTTGTCCCCTTGTTCAAGAAGGGGAGTAGAGACAGCCCTGGTAATTATAGACCTGTGAGCCTTACTTCGGTTGTGGGTAAAATGTTGGAAAAGGTTATAAGAGACAGGATTTATAATCATCTTGAAAAGAATAAGTACATTAGAGATAGTCAGCACGGTTTTGTGACTGGTAGGTCGTGCCTCACAAACCTTATTGAGTTTTTCGAGAAAGTGACCAAACAGGTGGATGAGGGTAAAGCAGTGGATGTGGTGTATATGGATTTCAGTAAGGCGTTTGATAAGGTTCCCCACGGTAGGCTATTGCAGAAAATACGCAAGTATGGGGTTGAAGGTGATTTAGAGCTTTGGATCAGAAATTGGCTAGCTGAAAGAAGACAGAGGGTGGTGGTTGATGGCAAATGTTCATCCTGGAGTTTAGTTACTAGTGGTGTACCGCAAGGATCTGTTTTGGGGCCACTGCTGTTTGTCATTTTTATAAATGACCTGGAAGAGGGTGTAGAAGGGTGGGTTAGTAAATTTGCAGATGACACTAAGGTCGGTGGAGTTGTGGATAGTGCCGAAGGATGTTGTCGGGTACAGAGAGACATAGATAGGCTGCAGAGCTGGGCTGAGAGATGGCAAATGGAGTTTAATGCGGAAAAGTGTGAGGTGATTCACTTTGGAAGGAGTAACAGGAATGCAGAGTACTGGGCTAATGGGAGGATTCTTGGTACTGTAGATGAACAGAGAGATCTTGGTGTCCAGGTGCATAAATCCCTGAAGGTTGCTAACCAGGTTAATAGGGCTGTTAAGAAGGCATATGGTGTGTTAGCTTTTATTAGTAGGGGGGTCGAGTTTCGGAGCCACGAGGTCATGCTGCAGCTGTACAAAACTCTGGTGAGACCGCACCTGGAGTATTGCGTGCAGTTCTGGTCACCGCATTATAGGAAGGATGTGGAAGCTATGGAAAGGGTGCAGAGGAGATTTACTAGGATGTTGCCTGGTATGGAGGGAAGGTCTTACGAGGAAAGGCTGAGGGACTTGAGGTTGTTTTCGTTGGAGAGAAGGAGGAGGAGAGGTGACTTAATAGAGACATATAAGATAATCAGAGGGTTAGATAGGGTGGATAGTGAGCGTCTTTTTCCTCGGATGGTGATGGCAAACATGAGGGGACATAGCTTCAAGTTGAGGGGTGATAGATATCGGACAGATGTGAGAGGTAGTTTCTTTACTCAGAGAGTAGTAAGGGCGTGGAACGCCCTGCCTGCAGCAGTAGTAGATTCGCCAACTTTAAGGGCATTTAAGTGGACATTGGATAGACACATGGATGAAAATGGAATAGTGTAGGTCAGATGGTTTCACAGGTCGGCGCAACATCGAGGGCCGAAGGGCCTGTACTGCGCTGTAATGTTCTAAATCTAAATCTAAATCACCATTCCTTTCCTGTGGCTAGGTCGGAATTCTGGAACTCCGTCTTTAACAGCACTATGGGTGTACCTACCCCACATGGACTGCAGTGGTTCAAGAAGGTGGTTCACCAACTTCTCAAGGTCAGTTAGGGATGGGCAGAAATGCTTGTCTTGCCAGCCATGCCCACATCCCATTAATGAATAAAAAAAGTCATCACTTTCCAAAGCTATCTAGATTTGGGAATTGTCCCTTTTGATTGCACCAATCCATTGTTTAAGAAAAGGGGGAGAAACCAGGAAACTCCAGTTAATTATAGTTTAAGGCCAGTTGTGGGTAGGTTACAAAAATCCATCATCAGGCTAAGTATATTGACATTTTCAAGACTGAGATTGACATTTTTTATTAGGTGAGGGTATCAAGAGATATATGGATCAAAGGCAGGTAAATGGAGAAATGGAGTTGAGTCATGAGTCAGTCATGATCTAACTGAATGGTGGAACAGGTTCAAGGGGTTGGATGGCCTACTCCTGTTAGTTTCTATAAGAAGTACCATGGGAGGTATCTGTGTCATCTATGTTATATGCCTCGGAGACATAGACAACAAACAAAGGGACTATTGATAAGCTGAATGCATTCAAGATGTGGACATATCGGAAGATGTTCCGCATATCCTACACAGACAGAAAGACTAATGAGGAAGTGCAGGCAATGACTGGAGAAAAATTATTTAGCTGATTATTCACTTATACAAGCTGATTATCTTGGAAACACAGATCGGGGTATAGTAATACCTCATGCTGCTTTCGTGCAGAGACGACTGGAATCCTATTATCAGACACCAGCTGCTTACTACATGTTTCTGTGAACTAATGAGGAAAATGTTTATCTGAGATACAACTTGTACACAGAAGCAGTTTTATATTCCAAATGACCCATTAACCAATGGGATGAAAGATAAAATATTCAGTTTTTATTGATCAAAGACTATTTCAAATGTCACTAGAACCATTTCAATGAATTCCTTTGGTCACTGCTTCCATTCTTTGGTGTGATTTGGATGCTGGTCACTGTAAGAGCTGAAGTGGGATCCACTGGGGCCTTCAAACTGGTATCTTAGCGCCAAAGACGCTAGGAATGTTGTTGGGAAATTTTACAGCTTGGGCCATTTTAAAAGAGATTGATTGCATTAGGTAAATCCGCACTTTCTCAAGGGCAATTAAAGATGGACAACAAATGCTGGCCTTGTCAGCGAGGCTCATATCCCATGGAAGAATATTTTAAAAAATTACCCTTTATATTTGAAATGGCCCACAGCCTCAGCTGAAGTGTTGGTAGCGAGAAACTTGTTAACCTTTTCCTGTTATTTAAATACAGGATAATGTAATCAACATGCATCATCCTTTCTAGTAGAAAGCCCTTGAAATAATGGCAGACTATGAGATGACTCCCGGTCCTATTGTCCACCTCTGACATTGCAGCTCCTGCCCAAAGCTGGGCAGTAGCAATGGGGCACATCCAACCCTAGTTTGGCCTTTTCCAGTGAATACAAGTTAAAATGTTGTGAAAAGGTATTGTAACTCATGCGTCAATATTAACCTCCAAACTGTGGTGCCCTGTTTTTCTAAGCAAACCATAAAAAAGTTCATTTGCAGTCAGCAGTTGTTTTTATCTTCCTGTGCTGATACATCTGGTGTTGCAGAAGAGGTTAGGAGATAAAATATATGGCCCGTAAGGCTCAATAATATCTACCTAAGTGACCTGAAAAGGCAAAATGCTTGGGTTTCCTGAAGTACATGTTTGTAAAATGCGATGCCGTCTGGGGAAAAAAAAATTAACAGACTATCTGCCCATGTATATTTTTCTCTGAAGATTTCAACCCTTTATAAAAGTGGATTGAGAAACCTTAGCAAAAAATCAGGATAAATGTCATTTATTGTTGTTCAGGCCAATTATGGGAAAGCTGTGCAAAATTATGGTACAGTGGAGAATCACTGAAAGGTAAGTCTTTTCATGCAGGCCTCCACCTGCCAAGAATGAGGCATATTAATTTCGCCACATGGACATTAAATTTCAAATTGTTGCTGGGAAGAAGAGAAGGCTTAATACAAGGGGTTGCCAGGCCCCTGGCTAGAAAGACATCTTTGCATATTAACAGTCAGGCTTGTAGACAAAGGACTATTCCCTGACCCACCCAATATGCAAAGCCAGAAGTGGTTATACCAGTCATGTGACTAGCCTGTTGGCCAACTTGGGGAGTTTTAAATTGTAGTGACAGTGTTTGAACTGGAAGAAAGCTCTTTGCTCCTGGACTGAAGAAGGCCTCCTGTCTGTCTGCTCCCATCTCTTTCTCATGGAATTGAAACCCCCTGAAGACACATGAACTCCAAGATAGAAAAATCTCCTACAGTGAACAAGGGTTAAGAATAATACTGGGCCCCAACGAAAAGCAAGATCTACCTACAATCAATGACTCTACAGCGGGCTCGAAGCACAGTAACAAAAAACTCTCTTCAGAGGTTGTCTTAAACTTTTCCACTTAATTTTTCTTCTGCTCTTTCTGTCCCTATCTGCATGTGTGTATCGCATGTGCATGCTAGCATGGGCGCATCGTGTATCCGTAGGCATTAACTGAATCAGAGTTTAAATTTAAGTTTAATAAAATTTCAACTTTCATCTTTAAACCTAAGAAAGCCTGTTTGTGCTCATTTCTTTGTCTTATAATTGGAAAGATGTGAACAAGGATTCACCAAGGGGAAGCTAAAACACAGTGGGCTGAATTTTATTGGGGTGCCGCCATCTGCGGCGGAGACCTTTGAACTCGACGGCCCACCCACATTCGCCGGCTGCTGCAGAGCCCCCATGATATTAATCGCGATGGCTCATTAGAATCAGGGCACCGAGCCGCCCTCCCCATATTATGTGGGGAGAGGTGGGACATTCGGTGCAGTGAGAGAGTTTTTGACAGCTGGGCAGCAGGTGCCGGGGCCCTATTTTAAGCACTGCAACACCTGCTTCCTGACAGCTGTCAAAGAATAATTACCTGATGCTGAAGAGTGGGACTGCTGTCAATCTGGCAGCAAAGCAGAAAGTGCTGCAAAAATCCAGCAGGTCAGGCAACATCTGTGGACAGAGAAGCAGAGTTAACTTGTCCAAGTTCACAGACCTGAAAGTTAACTCTGCTTCTCTCTCCACTGATGCTGCCTGACCTGCTGAGTGACCCCAGCACTTTCCACTTTGCTGCCACATACTTACCCTGCTGTGTCCCAGTGTCCTGTGAAGTTGCGATCCTCTTTTCCCACTCCAGTGTAACATTCCTTCCTGTAGGCGTGCCGCACCTGGGTGAATAATCTTAAATTTGCACATTCCAGGACTTGAGACTTAAATACACCATAAAAGGTATTACAGAGGTTTACAGAGAACACACTGAAACAAATGGGAATACATGGGTGTCACAGCAAAGTAAATACGTCTTTCACTAAATGTTCCTCACCAACATGTGTGTCCTTTTCTCTGTATGAATGATGTGTGCCAGCATGTAGCACCAATGTCACATCCCTTTGCACCATTGGCCCTTCAGGAGAGCCAACGTATGCAATAACATCATTGCTATGCCACCATTACTCATGAGCATCTCCACGGATGCAGTGACATGGACATTGGCTCAGTCAGCTGCTGCCTCTAATGGTTTATACTAGGATGCTGCAGATGTGGACTGGTGCAGAGCAGGTGGGTGAGGCTGATGTGTGGCTTGTAGAGCTCATGTCGGTTCCTATGGAGCAGACAACCTTTGTCTGATAAGCCACCTCTGTACATCCCTAGCTCACTGCTAGCCCTGCGTGCAGGGTCTGGGTGCCATCTGCCCTCCCATGCTTCTTTCATGTTGTAAGTCCTCAGCGTCCTCATAGTCCGAGGAGGAATCCTGCTGACGTCTCTCCTCATTATGCTGGGCCTATTGGGTGTGTAATTGTGCAGAGCAGCAAAGAAAGGAGCTGGCCTTTTTGGCCCGTAGTACAGGGCATCACCCTATCCATACTGGCATTGGAGGTGCTCTTTCAGCATGCCGATCTCCTGCTCAATGGTGGCTCATGTAGCTCAGTAGCTGGCGTTGTGTCTCTCCTCTGCAGCAGTGGTGGAGTCTCTCACTGGTGTCGGGAGCCATGTCTGCAAAGGATAGCCCTTATCTCCAAGAAGCCACCCCTCCATCTGAGCCAGTTCAGTGAACAGCAGTGGCAGCCAGGACTGGCGCAAGACCCAGGTGTCATGGCAGCTGCCTGAGAAGCGGTCACACATTCGCTGTAAGCATCTGTGGTGTTTACACACCAGCTTCACCTAGATTGAGAGGGCTCCTTTAATGGTGATGTCTGCAGGTGGTAGCCTGGCGGGAGGCCTGATGGCCACATGAGTGCAGTCTATGAACATTACAACCTATGATTCTCTGGCAATAGTGCCAGAACCACTGGCCCTCTGGGTCAGGCTGTGAGAGTCCGTCCTGAAGTGGACATGCTCACTGGCCCTCCGGTGCAGGGCGTTGGTGACCTCCCTGATACAGCGGTGCACGGCTGACTGTGTGACCCCAAAAAGGTCTCTGGTGGGCCCCTAAAAGGCTGCAGAGGTGTCTGGCTTGAGAACCGCTGCCACTATGAGGAACAAAGGCATGGGATGTCCACTGGAGCCTATGGGCTCATCCTTGAGCTGGGCACAGAGACGTGTCACCACCCTCTCTACATGCACAATCTCCTCTGACACTGGTGCTCTGACATCCAATGGCATGTCATGCGGTGCCAGTACCTGCACAGCAACCGTAATGGTAGGCTCCCCTTGGGGGCTGCTGCTCACGACCGAGAACCTCTACGTGGGTCACATCTGCCTGTTGATATTGCCTCTGGCGCATACGGATCCTCATGTGCAGATGATCACACAATGTAGGATGAGCCATCCCTATTTCCATGTGATAGAGTTGAACCCTGCATGTATTCGAAGGTTCTTAACAGGGCAGCGATTAATGTTGACGGGTACATTAGCTGCTTTCCTGGATCAACGATGTGGTGTGCCATGGCATTGCCCATTTTGGCAAACACCCAGAGTGGCACAGCATGACCACATCAAGATCTGACCAACTGAATCGATTGCCCCTACCATCCATAAAACCTTAATGCTCCTGCCCTTTCTGGCACTCTCCCCACACACAGGGTGCCTAGTGTGCCATTGCCCCCTCACAAACACAGAGCGTACACTGTTAACGGAGGGATGGTACACGGTACCTCCCTTCATGCCAGCACAGCTTTCCCTCCAGTAATCCCAGACCCCCTCCCTTTCAGAATGCAGAGCTAGAACCCTGTGCATCCCCCCCGCCCCTCCTCCCTTCCAGAATGCAGTGACCCCGTGTATCCCCCCCCTCCCTCCCTGAATGCAGAGTGAGACCTCGTGTATCCCCCCTCCCTCCCAGAATGCAGAGTTAGAACCCTGTGTATCCCTCCTCACTTTAAGAATGCTGAGATAGACCCCTGTGTATCCCCCCTCACTTTAAGAATGCTGAGTTAGACCCCTGTGTAACCCCCCTCCCTCCTCCCTTCCGTAATGCAGAGTGAGGACCCACCGGCTTTTCAGATCGTGAACGGGATGGCATGTGACAGCCGCCCGTTCAACAAAAAATCTGGCAGTGTTGGTGGAGTGGTGGCGGGCTGCATAATCAGCATAGGTAAGGAAGCATTACCATATGCTAATTGTGGTGCCGCTGCCGTGCGGCGGGGTGGGGGGGGGGCCGCACTGAGGTCCTGCCGCCGTTGGTAAAATGCGGCGGGCCCGTCTTGACAGGTCAAGGTGGGCCTCTCCCTGAAGCATTTTACCGGCCCCCGTGCCATGACCCGCAGCATTGAAGGGCCGGTAAAATTCAGCCCAGTGTGTTTAAAAATAAAACCTTGTTACAGTAAGACCAGGTGAAGGCTGAAAGGGAACCCTAGACCTCTTTCTCATCTGCTTGTAACAGAACTTTGGGTGCTAGCATCTGGAATTTTACCCACAGAAAAACAAGAGAAATTGGAAGTTGGAAGTGGGAAGCCAAACTGTTTCCAATCAAAATCAATACAGGTTTTACTTGTGGTTGTGTGTGCTTGAATACTAACATGTCTGCATCTGAAGCTAGTAGCTCTCCAAGCCAGGGTGAAGTAACTTGGGATAAGTTAAAAGCACTGTCTATGGAGGAGTTGAGAAAAATGGCTGAGAAGTGTGGGATCACTGTACGTGGCAAGGCTAGGAAGTCTGAACTCCTAAGGCTAGTGGCCAACCATTTTTCCCTTGAATCTGAAGAAGCAGAAGCAGTGTTAGAAGTAGACCTAGACAGGGTACTGCTAGCAAAGGTACATATGGAACAATGGAAACTTGAATTAGAGGAAAGAGAAAGAGAAAGAGAAAGGGAGAGACAGGAAAGAGAAAGGGAAGAGAGAGAGAGAGAGAGGCAGGAGAGGGAGAAAGAGAGAACCTTCCAGAAGGAATGTGAAGAAAATGAAAGGCAGGAGAGAGAGAGAGAGAAAGAATATTCTGGAAGGAATGCAAAAAAAGAGTTGAAGTGTCTTGAGTTAACTAGGGGGCGACAGAGTAACCCCAGTGAAAACATGGCCAATATGGAGGAGTGTACTTCAGGGCTGTGCACAGAATTGTTAAAACTAGCTCATCTAATCCCAACATTCAATGAGAAAGCTGTGGAGGAATTTTTTGTGTCCTTTGAGAAACTGGCAAGGCAGCTAAAATGGCCAGCTGAGACCTGGTCTCTTTTACTGTAAAGCAAGTTAACTGGAAAAGCCCATGAGGTTTATTCCCTGTTGCCAGATGAGAGATCATTAAATTATGAACTGACCAAAAATGCTATCTTGGGGCATATGGATTAGTACCCGAAGCCTATCGCCAAAGGTTTAGAACACTCAAGAAGCAAGCTAATCAAACTGATCTGGAGTTTGAAAGAAGTAAGCAGTTGGCTTTTGACCAATGGCTGAGGGCTCTTAAAGTACAGCTCAGCTATGAGAATCTCAGGGAAGTAGTTCTATTAGAGGAATTTAAAAACTCTCTCCCACTCTCCATAAAGACCCATGTAGAGGAGCAGCGGGTTCAGAGAGCCTGGCAAGCAGCCGTTCTGGCCGATGAGTTTGCATTAATTTATAAGTCGGTTTCCCAGGGGAGAATCTTTCCAGATTACCCCCACAAATCTGAAAAGGACAAAGGGTGGGAAAGGCAGTCCTGGGAGAGAAAGGAAAGCAGGAGACATAGGGGGCACTCCTCTCGCCAAAAAGGAAGGTGCTGTGAGCAAGACTGAGACCTGGAGACCTGTGTGCTTCCATTGTAAAAAAGCAGGGCATTTAAAAGCTGACTACTGGAAACTAAAGGGAAAACCGGTAGGGTTAATCAGGGCACATCCATTCAGTGAAGACGGGAATCTGATGGAAAGCACAGCAGAGCAAGCTGTGGCTTTAACTGCAGTAAGATTGAGACCCAGGAAGCTTATGGCTGCAAGTGCAGGAAAATTTAATAGGATTCCTGAGGGTTATCAAGGTTTTGTGTCTGAAGGGAAAGTAACCCCATACCCCTCGAGTGGGGCAAGCAAGCCCATAGTAATTCGCAGTGACACAGGGGCCACTGGATCCCTTTTACTGGGAAAAGGCCTGACCTTTCCCCAGAGAGTGCAGTGAACACCTGAATGGTGGTGAATGGTATTGGAGAGCAGTGTATGCCTGTACCTGTACACCGGGTGGACCTGGAGTGCGACCTAGTTTTGGGACCGGTGACCGTAGGGATTGTCCCTCGTTTGCCTGTGGACGGGGTTAACCTGATCCTAGGGAATGATCTGGCGGGGGTGAAAGTGGTTGCCCCCCAGTAGTGAAAGAAAGACCGCAGGAGGTCAGAGAGACAGGGCAGTGGCAGGAGATGGTCCCCTGCAGTTTCCCTGAATGTGTAGTGTATCAGGCCATGATCAAACTAGCTCCCCCAGAGGAGACTGCATTGGCACTGCAGGCAGATGACCATGAGTTCTGCCTGTCCAAGACTTTTTTCTGGGAAGTTAGGAGTCCCAGGGAATGAATTAAATGGATTTTTCCTCGGTGAGACTCAGCGAGTCGACAACAGTATTGCAAGAGTTAGCACAGGCTGGTCAGTCTGAAAGTGAAGATGAGGGAGTCCCAGATTGCTACTATTTAAAGAATGAGGTACTGATGAGGAAATGGAGTTCTCCTCACAGACCTGAGAGCAAGGAGTGGACAGTAGTTCAACAGTTAGTGGTGCCACAGAGGTACTGGAGAGAAATATTAAGAAGGATCCACGAGACTATGGTGGCTGTATATGCTGGTATACGAAAGACCAAAGCCTGCATAAGACAGCAGTTTGACTGGCCAAAACTCCACAAAGATGTGGTGGAGTACTGCAAGAGTTGCCACATGTGTCAGGTTGAGGGGAAACCCCAACCTACAGTGAAACCTGCACCCCAAAGTCCTGTATGAGTGTTAGGTGTACCCTCCAGCAGAGGGCTGGTGAACTGTAAGGTACCCCTGCTAAGAACAAAAGGGGCTGGCAAAAGTTTAGAAAGGGAAGGGTTAAAAGTGACCAAGAGGGCAGGTTAAAGGAATTCTGGGAGGAATCCCGGATGAAAATCCCTACAGTCCGGTCAAACAACCCCGAAAAATGTGAAAAGTTAGACCCTACATCCTCCTACGTAAATGCTAACAGCATTTACAGGTACCTGCGGAGACAAAGAAAGACCTCTAGGGGGCAGAGAAACCGTGAGGGTGATGCCTCACCTAGTCGAAGTGCCACAGGGGAGTCCAGCAGAGGCTACACAAATACCTGCAGGCAGGAGTGTCCCAGAGAACAAAGGGGAGATTAACAAAGAATCCTCCCTCACAGTCAGCGAAAAAAGAACCACCCATCCCCTGAAGTCAAAAGCCTTTGCATGACTCAGCAAAGCACTGAAAGAGAGTTCAGGATAGACCCGCCCATGACTGACTCTCTTGGAAAAAGCTCCAACTTAGGGCTAATTAAATCTAACCTCCCCCCGCCCCCACAATCCTTGGCAGACCTCAACAGGAACAAAGATCCTAGGCAGTCATGGCAATGGGCAAACTGAAGAAAAACTTCCCCAAAGAACCAGATGATTACTGGGATGCCAAAAAGGGGAAATTCAAGCAGCATTGGCACCAAGACAGGCAATTTTAATAAGCTTTAGGATTTATGAATGAGTGGAAATGAATGAGAGAAATGCATGTTTTTTTTCTGTAGCCTATATATATTCTCTCAAGCCTTTTTTCCAAATCGCATTTCATTCCCCCAGGTTTGGGGATGTCATGCAGGCCCCCACCGGCCAAGAATGAGGCATATTAATTTTGCCTCATGGACACATTAAATTTCAAATTGTTGGTGGGAAGAAGAGAAGGCCTGATACAAGGGGTTGCCAGGCCCCTGGTTGGAAGGACATTTTTGCATATTAACAGACAGGCTTGTAGACAAAGGACTATTCCCTGACCCACCCAATACACAAAGCCAGAAGTGGTTATATCAGTGACGTGACTACCCTGCACACCAAGTTGGGGTGTTTTAAATTGTAGAGACAGTGTTTGAACTGGGAGAAAGCTCTTTTCTCTTGGACTGAAGAAGACCTCCTGATTGTCTGTCTGCTCCCACCTCTTTCTCATGGAATTGAAACCCCCTGAAGACACATGAACCCCAAGAGATAAAAGTCTCCGATAGTGAACAAGGTTTAAGAATAATACTGGGCCCCAATGAAAAGCAGCATCTACCTACAATCAAGGACTACAGCGAGCTCGAAGCACAGTAACAAAAAAACCCTCCTCAGAGATTGCCTCAAAATTTCCACTTTATTTTTCTTCTGCTCTTTCTATCTCTATCTGCATGTGTGTATCGTGTATGCATGCTAGCATGGGTGCATCGTGTATCCGTAGGCGTCAACTGAATTAGAGTTTCAGTTTAATAAAATTTCACCTTTCTTCTTTAAACCTAAGAAAGCCTGTTTGTGCTCATTTCTTTGCCTTATAATTGGAAAGCAGTGAACAAGAATTCACCAAGGGGGAGCTAAAACACAGTGTGTTTAAAAATAAAACCCTAATACATTAAGACGAGGTGAAGGCTGAAAGGGAACCCTAGACCTCTTTCTCACCTGCTTGTAACAGTATTAACATCCATTCAGTGAGTTTAGGGAACCACTCACCTTTCAAACAAAACCTTTATCTCTATTATTAAATAATTACACAGCTGGAAAGTTGAAATTATCCATTGTGGAGCACAATGTATGAATTTTAAAAGTCAATTGGGACTTGTACTTAAGTCTAAAAGGGTGAAAGAAATATTATGACATCAATTAATGAGTTAATGGTGGAAGTACGCAGCCGTTCCATTTTTTAAAATCAATCATGGGAATTGGTAATCGCTGGCAAGGCCAGCATTTATTGACCATCCTTTATTACCCTTAAAAAGGTGGTGGTGAGCCACCTTCTTGAACTGTACTCATAGTGCTGTTAGATAGGGAGCTCCAGGATTTTGACCCAGTGACAATGCAAGAACGGAAATATATTTCCAAGTCAGAATTGTTTGTGCCTTGGAGGGCAACTTGAGAAACTCCCTTGTGCCTGATGCCCTTGTCCTTCTAGGTGATAGAGATCGCAGGTTTTGGGAGGTACTGTCAAAGAAGCTTTGGAGAATTGCTGCAGTGCATCTTGTAAATGGTACACACTGCGGACGCGGTACACTGGTGGTCAAGGGAGTGAATGTTTAATTTGGTGGATTGGAGTGTCAATCAAGCAGGCTGCTTTGACCTGGATGTTGTCAAGCTTCTTGAGTGTTGTTGGAACTGTGCTCATCCAGTGGAGAGTATTCCATCACACTGCTGACATGTGCCTTATATATGGTGGATAGGCTTTGGGAAGTAAGGAAGTGAGTCACCCGCCACAGAATTCTCAGCATCTGACCTGCTTTTGTAGCCACAGTACTGATGTGGCTGGTTGTTAAGTTTCTGGTCAATGACAACGCCCAGGATGTTTTTGGTGGGGTATTTTGCAATGAATATGTCATTCAATATCAAGGGGAGGTGGTTTCTCTTGTGGCTGAGATGGTCATTGCCTGGCACTTGTGTGGTTCAAATGTTACTTGCCACTTATCAACCCAAACCTGAATGTTTTTCAGGTTTTTCTTCACGTGGGCACAGACTGCTTCAGTATCTGAGGAATTGCGAATGGTGCTGAACATTGTGCAATCAGAGATCATCCCACTTCTGACCTTATGATGGAGGGAAGGTCATTGATGAAGCAGCCGAAGATGGTTGGGCCTAGGGGCTGAATTTTATTAGCGCGCCTCAAGTCATGGCCGTTGCTTTGAAATCAGCAGTCCACCTGCGTGCAGCGGCCGCCACTGAGCCCCCGCGATATTTCACGTGGAGGCTCATTTAAATGGAGGGGGCCGAATGGCTGCCCCTGATGACGTAGAGGCACCTGTGCCATTTTTAAAGGGCTTCAAGCCCTGCAGTAACATTTGAAATTTTAAAGGGACATTATTTTAAATTTGTGTTAAAAGCTAAATAAAAACTGAAATCCCCTCTCCCACTCCCCACCTATGTTTGTTTTTGGGCCTATCCCATCCAAAATAAACTTAATTCTCAACCTGAACTTTCCCCCCAAAACTCATTACCCTTGCCCTTCAACCCCTTCCCACCATTCCCCGAGCCAATGGAGTAAGTTTCCCCTGTCCCCCCCCACAACCTGAAAATTAAACTCCTCCCCCTCTCCACTAGTGTCTCACTTTGAATCCCCAAACGGTGATTGGAAGGCACGGGACTTCCGGCCACCCGCCAGAATATCAGTGTGGGATGGCTGCCGGGTCCAGTTAACTAACTTGTATTTGCATAAGTTTAATTAGGCAAATGAAGGCCCCGCTGCTTGGTAGCGAGGCGTGGGGGGGCTGCACAGAAGTCTTGCTGCTGGTAAAATGCAGCAGGGCTTTCTCGGTGTCGTGACGGGCTTGTCCCGGAAGAATTTTCCAGCCCCTCCCGCCACAAGCTCCAATGCCGGGGGTTCATAAAATTCAGCCCTAGGACTTTACCTTGAAGAACTCCTGTGGCAATGTCCTGGGACTAAGACAATTGACCTTCACCAACCACAACTGTTTTCCTTTATGCTAGGTATGACTCGAACCATTGGAGAGTTTTCCCTGATTCCTATCGACTTCAATCAATATTTATAAAAAAAGGTAACTTCTCAGTTCTCTTTATAGATGGTGATAGATTTACTGTGTACTTACAGCATTTTGTTTTGTTAAACAACAAATGAAAAAATTAATCTACTCCTTTAAAACATGGCTGTGTTTGAAATCCTCAGGTGGATCCTGTATCTTAGCTTATATGTCAGTCTGTTACTTAAACATGATATGCTAACACTTTGCCCAATTCAGCGTACAAATGACCTGCATGTGATTCTTTATCTCAACAAAAATGAATACTGTCACTTCATTAGATATTCATACATTGAGTTTGCTTCATTACTAATTCATTGTGTTCCTGCTCTAGAAACTCTCATCACTTTCTGATGTATGACCATGGAAACTAACCTGTGCTGAATATATATTTGCAGTGCCACATCTATATGTGGAGACTGCTTATTGGCTGTATATTTGCACGGAAGAAGTGGATGACCCTCAGGTCATCCTTATGGGGAATGAAAGTGTAGAGGGACCAGAAACTGTTAAAGTGGTGGAGTTCATCGTAAGAGTCGCAGATGTAGGTGGGAATAAACTGGATAAGGGGTGAAACAGTAGATTCGGGATGTCAATCTGGGAAACAACTGCTTGACATTTGGTGGTGGTGTCATGGTCCAGGGGAAGTAGGAGGAGGTGTCAGATAGTTTGCTATCGACCTCTGCAAAGTAGAGGTCGATTCACCAATGTACGACAGTGCCACCTTTGTCAGCAGGTTTAATGCAAGTTCAGAGACAAGAATGTAATAATGAGTGACAGGAGTAGAAAAATTGAGACAGCCGATGTCACGCTGGCAATTCCCAACAAAAACATCTAGCGAAGAGGCCAAAAGGAGTTGTCCAGGTGGAACAAGAATTCTTACAATGGGAGAAAGGGTTTGCTGTGTGGTGGGCCAAAGAAGTGGACGTGGAAATGAAAGTGATGGACAAAGAGCTCAGCATCAAAATTCATTAAGGTGGAGGCATAAAGGGGTGAAGCTGAGACCTCTGCTGAGGACTGACTGTTTGGAATCAGAGAGGATTGTGAAAATGCGGTAAGGGGTAAGGCTGGAAGGAGGAAAGTGCAGGAGAAACAGGACCCGGAGGACGTTGGTTTCCAAAAGCTGTTGAAGCTTGCGGCCCTTGACACCTGAAAGGAAGAAAAAAGGTTTGGTTAAAGTGCCAGATAAGGTGAAGGATAAAATGGAACTGTGAACCACGACAACTCTGAGATAGTGTGAGTTGGGTGCTGCTGAAGAGAGAGGTTGAGAACGTACACATGGCGTTGAGCGTGGATCTCAGGAAGTGGTAACAGCAGTGCTCTGAGGAATACTGAATATCTTGGAGATATCTGTAATCATGGGTGGATCCGAAACAGGAAGGGAGGAATTTCAGTTGAAATCCATATTGAATAATTCAGAGGAGACAGTTGGTGAGGAAAGAGAAATGGCTGTGAAAGTGAGTTTTACTAGAAAACTGATCAAACACGAGAAGAGAAACAAAGCAATGAAGATGAATAAGGTAAAAGAGACAAATGGAAATGCCGTGAGGGAGCAGAGCACAACTACTTCAAGATGGGTATGGCTGGAGGAGAAGCTCCAAGTTAATTAAACATCAAAACACAACCAAAATATTGCAGATGCTGGAAACCTGAAATAAAAACAGAAAATGCTGGAAATACTCAGCAGGTCAGGCTGCATTGTTTCTTGCCTTCCCCAGGCATTAGCGTTACTAGTTGTTGGGACGGGTGGTGTGCGTGGTTTCACTATGTGATGCATTGTCAGCATCCGAAGGGCTTTATCTTTGTTTTTGCAGACTAAGGGAATCAAGGGAAATGGGGATACGGCAGGAAAATAGCATTGAGGTAGATGATGATTCAGATTGACTGGCAGAGCAAGCTGGAAGGGCTGTACAGCCTACTCCTAATGTTCTTCTATACCTTTACAATACCTCTTGCCTTAACCACAAAGCTGTGAATGAGGATTCACCCAGTCACTGTTCCTCAATTCAACAGGTGCAAGCTTGTGAACCCTATTCAATGAGATGGCTTAACCTAGCAGAGCATCAATCTGTACAGGTTTAGAAATTATTAGGTTTGATTGTCTGATTTACATTTTCTATCCTTGAATAAAACTTAGAAACATATTTTCAAAACAGCATATTTTGTTTGAAATTCCATTTCTTTTAACCATTTTGAAAAAAATTCTCCCTCTTCTGGTCTCCATATCTCTCATCCACCCCGTCCCACCCATTCTCTGGCCGAAAGGGTTTCCAGACTTCTGTCAGTTATGCTGTGGAGCTGGATGGGAAGAGGTGTGCGAGGGTGACCATTCAAAGTGCCTAATCTGTGTCGATACCTTTCTGCCAAGAATGCAGTTAGAATGGGTGCTGCATTTACCCATTAAGGCATTACAGCTGATATTGAGAACTCAGCACACTGTGAAGAATATCAGCTGCTAAAATAATCTTCATGGTGGTTCCATTTAAAACAATATACAAGAGGTAAGACACTCACTATATCTCCAACCCAAGAAAAATGCATGTATTTTAATTTCAAACCATACAATCAAATGCTACAGACTTTTTGTGGGCAAAATTGTACAATATCCACAGTAACCCTCACAATCAAACTTTCACCTGGATAAAAACAAAAAGTTAGGAAAACATGTATTTCTCTCCAGCTTTTTAATAAATATATACAAGTCAACAATGGTATATGATTCATTTAGTTTAGCACAGACTGGTCACCTTTCTATAAAAAGACTGTAGCCACTCTTATGGTGTTCACTTCATAAGACTCCACTGAATCAAACACATCAACGCCCATAAAGACAGTAGTGAAAGGATTCACCACAATTTTCATTTCCCTATTCTCTGCACTACCCAGTCCTGCTGGCAAAGTGGGCAACGGTTGTTCTGTTTTACCCACAGCGACATGCAGCAGTTGTGGAAGGAGTGGTTGCATTCTCCCCAAACCACTGGAAAGTAAGAAGAAAAAAATAAGTCAGCGCTTCCAAACATTAAAAATTACTAAAAAAAAATTAGATTCCCTTATATGGACAACTATACATAAGTGAGATATATCCTTGGAATCGGAACACAAAGATTGATGAGTAACATTCTCTATAACAGTGGTTTTCAAACGTTTTTGGTTGAAGGACCCCTTTTCAAATGGATTAATCAGAGACCACTCTGCCACCCCTCCATCTAAATTATACTATAGAATAATATAGCATAATATAAATGTGCTGATTGTAAAACATGTTTTAATGGTGCTTTTAAGAAAACAGGTATTTACTTACAGGCATCAGTAAGATAAGTGTGCCTGCTTTTCACTGCAGAGTCTGTCTATCCTTGGTAGGAGCCTGGAGAGAGCAGGAGCCCAGGGAGAGCAGAACACGGAGAAAGCACTAGGGGTGCAGGGGGAGAGCAGGAGCAATGGTGAGGCAGAGCATGGGGATAGCAGGAGCATGGAGAGTGCACTAGAGGAGCAGGGGGAGAGGAGGAGCAAGGGAGGAGCACAGCATGTATCTGGCTGCTGTTCAACTCATTTACTCTTGCCCACGGTGCGCTGGCCCGTTGCCCACCTGTGAGCTGGCTGTCCGTCGTGGACCTCCAGGAAGGTCTCTGTGGGCCCCAGAATCACTGTTCTGTAGTACATAGTGACCATACTATAAAAATTACTGTGGGTGGTCAATAGTGGATGGGCTAACACCTGTGTTATAAGAGCAGACAGAAGGCCGTCATCTGAATGTCTCCATCCACTAACTGTTCTACCCTCCTATCTCTTGACAATTCTCTTAGCTTATTTTCACTTGATTAGTTTGCAGTAATTTAGTCCACATTATTAATTCTTTAGCATGGGCATCAAACAAACTGCTGGTGGTGGTGAACAGTTGTAAAGATGAAGGCAAAAGAAAAATTGTAGGGACAGTCATCACTGAGGCACTGCTGTGTCTAGTAACCTGCTAAACAGTGACATAAACTGGAATTCATTTACACGAGTAAACTGGTAAATGCCAGAAAAAAAAAATATCTCAGGTACTACACTTACTGGGTGATTAAGCATGTCTCAGAGGGTAACTCCAGGTTTCCTTCCATTCTCCCAGCTTTATCACCAATATTCGGGCCTCCCTAAGCTGCCGTCACCTGTCGGGATTACAGCTACTACAGGTCTCTGCACCTTCTGACATACAAATGTTCAATTTGCGAGAGACTCCAATCCTGGAAACATAACTATTTGCCTCTCTGCAGTACCA
This sequence comes from Heterodontus francisci, assembly GCF_036365525.1. Classification (NCBI taxonomy): domain Eukaryota; kingdom Metazoa; phylum Chordata; class Chondrichthyes; order Heterodontiformes; family Heterodontidae; genus Heterodontus; species Heterodontus francisci. The sequence continues at coordinate 95,020,242 of NC_090381.1, read as the reverse complement.
GATCAATGCTCCATCTGTACAGACAGATAACCAGGCTTTTCTCATCCTGCCATTTTAATTCCTCCAGTCCAACGCCCCTGTGAAATTGACACTCCACTATGATCCCATCCTACGGCACAAAAGGGAGAGAGAGTTTTTCTACACAATTCAGAGATCTCTATCTATCTTTTGGCAAATCTTCTATTCCCACAGATCTATTGTGATCATTCTCTGTTTTGTTAAGACTCCCAGTAATGCAGAATTCTGCTTTCTACATACTGCTTTGCAAATAATTCCTAGCAACAATTTTGTTCTTTTCCCACTGATTTTCTCAAGAGGAAGAGACCAGCATCCCAGAACAAGGATTGCTATGGCAAACATAGAACCATAGAAAGGTTACGGCACAGAAAGAGGCCATTCAGCCCATCGTGTCTGCGCCGGCTGAAAAAACTAGCCGCCCTATCAAATCCCACCTTCCAGCACCTGCAGTAGCCTTGCAGGTTACAGCACTTCAGCTGCAGGTCCGAGTACCTTTTAAATGAGTTGAGGGTTTCTGCCTCCACTACCGATCTGGCAGTGAATTCCAGACACCCACCACCCTCTGGGTAAAAAGTTTTTCCTCATGTCCCCTTGAATCCTTCTACCTTAAATCTGAGTCCCCTGGTAATTGACCTCTCCGCTAGGGGAAACAGGCCCTTCCTGCCTCCACTATCTAGGCCCCTCATAGTTTTGTACACCTCAATTAAGTCACCCCTCAGCCTCCTCTGTTCTAAGGCGAACAACTCTAGCCTATCCAAGCTTTCCTCACAGCTGCAATTTTCAACCCTGGCAACATTCTTGTAAATCACCTCTGTACTCTCTCCAGAGCAATTATGTCCTTCCTGCAATGTGGTAACCAGAAGTGTACACAATACTCCAGCTGTAAAAAACAAGCCAACAAAAGTGCCCCATCAACTGAAATTAAGTGACCTGAATCTTTAAGTAGGTAGTCAATCACTCACAGGCCGAATCGAGCTTCTGTTGGAGTTTTACTATGTAAGCATACTATGTAACTTGAGTTTCTCTGTGTCCTTTCATGTGTGTGTTTCGGCTGCTGCTCTGGACCCCAGTCCATCAGTTCTATTTCCCTTTTATCTTTCCGCAAACCTTTAAGACACTCCTTAAAACTCCTTTTGGTCGCCTGTCCTTATACCGCCTTATGTGGCTCAGTCAAAGGTGCTATATAAATGCAAGTTACTGTTGCTGCTTCCCAGCTTCATCTGGCCTTGGAAAGCAATTGCTCCTTGTTTAAATTTCCTCCAGCATAGTCACATATGTATGAGGTGAGTGTTATTTTAATGAAGGGCTAACCTCTGAAAAAAACCATTGGCAGGAAACGACTAATCTGCTGGTGGGGAATGCCACAGATAGCGCTGCTGGATCTTTCAGATGCATTGGCCCACTCCCTCCTGGTAAAGAATTTTTGCTATTGCAGGTTCCGGCTGAAGGCGGGCTTGCTGTGCACCTGTAGAGATGGCAAGCAGTGCTATCCGTCTATTTGTTTCATACTGCACCGGCACAGCAACTGTTTCTGCTCTTTAGATTTTCAAAGACACATTAGCTGTCATACATCTGGGCTTGGTATCATTTTTAATTTGGAATTAGCTGCATGTAAAATTTATAGTGCTGAGGGCTCGCACCTTTTTTTGGTGGGTTGTGCATTCAAGAACAAAAGATTTATCGTGGTCTTGTGGGACATTTATGGTTTTCTTAATCAACAAAACTGAAGTCACAGACTTGTAAAATGATGAACACCTAACGAAATTGCAGAAATTGACAACACAACGGAATAACTTGTTACAAAAACTTACCAACACAGTCTTCCTGTTTATTTTCAGCTTGACACCGAAGGCAGGCATCTAAACAAGCAAGGGAACAATCATTTTGACAATGCTGTAGAAGTTAGGGATCTGGAAACCAAATCAACGTTCCACAGTGAAACACTATAACCTAGATATTCCCCTTTTGCAGAATTGGGATGCAGGAATTGCTCTGGGCAGTATCTTTGGTCCAACTATCTTCAGCTGCTTCTTCAATGATCTTCACTCCATCATAAGTCAGGACTGGGGCTGTTCACTGATGACTGCAGTATTCAGTTTCTTTCATAATTACTCAGTTAATGAAGCAGTGCCCAATATCTCCCCTTGAATGGTCTGTTCCTCTAACTCTGGCCTTCTAGGAACATAGGAGCCCCTCAAACATGCCCCATCACTCAACCCCATTTACTTTTGCTCCATATTCTTTGCTATAACATGCCCTTATATGGTGGCACAGTGGCGCAGTGGTTAGCACCGCAGCCTCACAGCTCCAGGGACCCGGGTTCGATTCCGGGTACTGCCTGTGTGGAGTTTGCAAGTTCTCCCTGTGTCTGCGTGGGTTTTCTCCAGGTGCTCCGGTTTCCTCCCACAAGCCAAAAGACTTGCAGGTTAATAGGTAAATTGGCCATTATAAATTGTCGCTAGTATAGGTAGGTGGTAGGGAAATATAGGGATAGGTGGGGATGTTTGTTGGGAATATGGGATTAGTGTAGGATTAGTATAAAAAATGGGTGGTTGATGTTCGGCACAGACTCGGTGGGCCGAAGGGCCTGTTTCAGTGCTGTATCTCTAATCTAATCTAATCTAATGGTGCCTTTGATACAGTAAACTGCCCCAAGGCATTTCACAGGAGTGTTATCAAACATAAATTTGACATTGAGCCATATAAGGAGATAGGGTATCCTAGGGTAAGCCCCAGTATCATTCTGCTGAATCCACTCTGCAACCATTCCAAGGCCAAAATATCCTTCCTGGGTTGAGGTACTTAAAACAAGAATGCAGTTACTCCAGCTGGAGCCTGACCAGAGCTTTAGACAACTGAGCATAATTTCCAGCCCCCTTGTGTGCCATCAACACCCCACTATCCCCATCGTCTCCACCCCTAACCTCCAACTGGCTGTCGCTGTCTCCGCCATGACTGGTGGGCAGGCAGGCCTGCAGAGGGATCAGACTAGTGTTCACTGGTGGGTGGTGACCACTGGCAGGCAATGACCGCTAGAAGATGGTGACTGCTGGCATGCATGTGTCCACTGGCAGGCAGTGCCCACTAGCAGAGGGTGACTGCTGGCAGGCGGTATCCATTGGCAGGCTTGGTGTGTAGAAGCAGCAATCGATATCCAAAACCACAAGATGATTTAATTACTGTTTGCGTAATGTCGCTATGTTGTAGGTCGTTATTATTGCTTGTGTGATATCTGTGGTGTCCTATGGCATTTACCCGAATAGATTTTACTTCCATCTGGTCCTCCGGGGGCAGGGCTCAGTATCGCCTCCTGCAGGTATTTTACTAAAGATGCTCCTGAACCTGTCCAGAGGCCCGGCACATCTTTAGGTCACCGGCTCCTGTGTGTTTCTGCTGATTTTAATGCCACATGTTGGGGGCGATGTACCGATTCGCCGGGCTCAGCCTCACCTTCATAACCCCGACCCCCTCACCGGCGGCCTCACTCCCCCCACACCGGCCTGGCAACCCGCCCTCCCCTCCCTGGACCCGGCCCTGCAGTAATCGAGTACCGAGGCTCTATCCGCCGGCCCAGGCCTGTCGCTTACCCATCACCTGCACCCTGCATATGGCGCAGGTGTCGCACTCCACGTCCCAGCTCCACATGGCCACGGCGTTCCACTTCTTCAAGGTGAACATCTTGTCTCCGGATCGACCGCCGGCTCCGACCACATTGTGAACAGAAGCCGAATCCTCCAACTCCTCCTCCGCCATCGGTGAAACTGTAACTCCGCCCACCCGCCGGCAGGGGGCGCAGCGACATGGCAACGACACCTAGTGGAAGGCTGTGAAATAGACGCAAAAGAGGTCCAATTTCTAGGGAACTGGAAGTTCCAGCTCTATCAGGTTTTAGGTACAGAAGCAGGGAAAGGTAGTGGGAAAGAACAAAAGGAAAGGTCTGATAGCTGGGGTATATAAATGATAAAAGGGATGATAGTGTAGGGCCGAAGTGCGTGGTAATTGGACAAGTAAAGAAACAAAAGATGTGTCCAGAGGAGTGTAAATGGGAATAGCAGAATCATCAACAGCTGCTGTCCAAAAAAGGGAGGAGGTTATTATCTGAAATTGTTGACCTCAATGTTGAGCCTGGAAGGCTGTTATGTGCCTAATGGAAAGATGAGGTGATGTTCCTCAAGCTTATGTTGAGCTTCATTGGAACAGGGTAGGAGGCCGAGGACAGACTTGGAATAGGGTGAAGAATTAAAATGATAGGAGACCGGGAGTTTGGGGTCACACGTGTGGATTGCACAGATGTGTTCCACAAAGCAGTCACCCATCTGCATTCGATCTCCCCAACGTAGAGGAGACCACATTGTCAGTAGCGAATGCAGCGTACTAAATTAAAATAAGTACAAGTAAATTACTGTTTCATCTGGAATGAGTGTTTGGGGCCTTGGACAGTGGGAAGGGAGGAGGTAAAAGAGCAGGTGTTGCATCTCCTGGGCTTGCATGGGATGATGCTATGGGAAGGGGAGAAGGTATTGAGGAGTGGACCAGGGTGTTTCAGAGGGAACAGTCCCTTTGGAACGATGAAAGGGGAGGGAAGGATTTGTTTTGTGGAGGTGGCAGAAATGGCAGAGGATGATCTGTCAACTGTGGAGGCTGGTGGGGTGGAAGGAGAGGACAAGAGGAACCCTATTGTGGTTCTGGGAGGGAGGGGAAGCAGTGAGAGCAGATGTGCGGGAATTGGAACAGACATGGTCGAGGGCCTGTCAACCATGGTGCAGGGGAATCCTCAGCTGACAAAATGGAAGACATACTGGAAGCTTTGCTATGGAAGATTGCATTTGCAAGGGTTTCAGTTCCCTTCCTCCTTTACAATGATTCTTGGACCCTGGAATTACAAGAACAAAATACATGCGACAAGCAGGTTTTGGCTCAACCTAAATTTGTCAGTTTATTAGACCAACAAAACCACAGTACAAACTCCTTTAAGATTTGACTGAAACTTACAATCACCCATGCAGCTGGTTGTTACCGATGCTGATTGTAGGTCTGGATCTGGAGATGACTGATCCCCGTCCTTCTTCACCTTACTGCAGTGCCCACGTTCCGATGTTGTCCTTTCTTATAGTGTCTCAGTCTCAGTCTCCAGCCTCAGGCCGTAATATCAGTTATCAGCCTGCCCAGCTGCCCCGTCTTTCACACCTCTTTATCTTGATCTTTCAGTCTCCTGAGCTATGCAGAACTGCAAGGTCAGAGACAACTCATTTCCTCTCCTGCTGTCTACACAGCATAGAGATAATCAAAGTGATTCTTGACAACGCAGCCGGCGGGGACATCATCCGACTGCGCCAACCTGCGCACATGCACAAGCGGGCTCCTGCTCTCTGCGCGTGCACTGCGTTCCGCACTGCCAGGACTGTTACACGCATGCCCAGATGACGTCATCGCATAACCCGGGACCGAGCAAGTGGAGAGGCGGGGAGAGAGCGGGGTGTGTGGGGAGAGTGGGGTTTGGGGGGGAAGCGGGGGGGGGGGTGTGGAAGCAGGGGGGGGCGGCCGAAGACCTTGGTAGTGACGGGTGGGCTCTCCTCCTGCCCCCTCCGCCCGATCTCTTCGGCAATTGCCCCCCTGCCTGCTCCCTCTGGCCACGCCCCAGCCAGCCGATCTCTCCGGCCATTGTGTGCTGCCATGTGTTTTCATTGCCTTTGTGTGATTATTTGTGCAGCGCCATCTTTAGTCCTGGCAGCTGCCTGAACGTCGCCGACTGTGACATTTTATTTGAATAGGCTACATTTGCGCATGTGCCAGTGCAGCGCCACCAAGTGGCTGCGTTGTCAGCAAATGCAGCCAAAGATAATATGATTTCCCTCACAGTGATGGGTGCTTAGCTCATGGTATTGTTCAGATGTTAATATCCTCCAAGCTGATTGTGAGTCAGAGTTTCAATTAACCTATTCCTCCTGTGCATTGAGGTTAAATGTTTCATGTCCTTCACGCTGTCAAAACAAATGTGACGGAGAACCTGGAAAAGATGAATGAGGTGAAAGAGACAAATGGAAATCCCTTCGGAGAAGAAGAACTTCGAGGTGGGCATTCCTGGAAGAGAAGTGGCAGTGAATTAAACACTAACACAAAACCAGATTACTGCAGATGCTGGAAATCTGAAATAAAAAACAGAAAATGCTGACTCAGTTCAAGGTAACAGCGGGTGGGTAAGAGTGGGTGCAACCATCCTTCATTTGTTACAAACATTGCTGCCTGCCATCCTTCATAGGCTCCTTGTCTTCTTTTTGAAATAACATCAATATAAATGCATTCCTGTAAGATCATTGGAGCTGATATAAATTGCACCAACTGAAAATGGCAGTGTCAAAATGCTTGGCATAGTCTGAAAATGAAATGGGGCAAAATAAATAGCCAATCAACAGAAACAATTGCCTTCTTCCCCTGCAGCTTCCAACTTATACGGGCCTCTGTTTCCAATTTAAAATTCTTATCTTTTTCTTTAAATCCTTCCATGGCCTACCTCTCTCCATTTCTGGATTGGCATCCAGCCCTACAGCTCACCTGAATTGTGTTAAATTAGTTGGATTTCATCAACAGCCTTCTGGAAGCTAAACTTGTGGCTCCTAATGTCACTCAGGGCTGCCGTGTGATTGAGAAAATGGATGGATTTTTGGGGCCTCCAAACCTGACTGTGTAGGGGTGTGAGGAGAAGTTATTGCTGGAGATATGCTGACTGTGAAGAGAGCCTTCACAACTGGTGAAACGGTTGATAGGTTCCACCCGACACATCCCTCCCCAGAAAGCAGATGCCATTAACCAACTCACCCTCTTGCAACATTTTCCAGTCCAGTGACTGGCTTCCTCTTCTCTCTGCCTTACTTAGTTTAACTTCTTTATTTATGTTCCTAAACATTGCACTTATGTCTTCCTAAAAGGAACATGGTTTCAAGTTCTGAAAGTATAATTTTCTGTACATCACAAAAGTGTAACACTAACTATTTCCACCATATAATACAATTGACAGCACAAGGAAGAGGGAATGTTCAGTAGGTTATTTTGTTGTCCAAGGATCCAGTCATGCTTTATTTAAGAATTGACAAAGGAAAGATATCTGTATACAATGAAACAATAGGGAAGAGATTTGTATTGACTTTGTTGTAGGAGAGGCACTGTTTCATTACTGGGCTTGAACACAATGCATATCTTGGACATCCAGTTCAGTCGCTCCATAACCTTTTGTCCAAACATCTTAAAAAACAGTGTGTATCACCTCATGTGTCCTTGGGGACACAGGACATTCCAATCCACAGGAAATTACATTCGGATATTAATATTCAATTTTATCAGGGAATTTATTTTGGATATTGCAGAGAGCAAAACAAGTTCATGGAAAGGAAATGCACCTCACCAGTGGAGTTCATTTCATATTAACCCAAACACATGCCAGCCTGACCTCCTGGGGTAGAATTTCCACTTTGGGCACAAACGGGAAATGGGTGCAGATTGGACATTGTGATATTTTTCCGAAGTGAAGTTATGGTTCAAGATTTCACTGAAATTCATTTGAATAATCACAAATGTGACATTTTCCACCGAGCATGTAATTGGGCAGCGTAATTGAACGTAATTAATTTTCTTTATTTGCATTAAAAAATATTCATTGATGTATTTCTGAGTGGTAACCTGGTGCAGTTTTATTGGACCCTGACATTGTGTTCATTTCCAGGTCCTGACCCTGTACCGCCTCGGCAATGCACACACAGTGCAATTGCAATTGAAAAGGCGCTTAATTGGCCCAGAGTCGCATTCGCCGTCCAATTAGTGGCAGCGGGCGCAGGAAGGAGGCAGGTCACAGGCAGCAGTGAGCCCAATTTAAAGGGTGAATGGCAGCCATTGCTCTGGTTGCCATTTGTTTCAATAATGGAAGGAGCAGCTGAGCAGAAGGCAGTGGGTCGGGAGGGCCCCCGTGCCAGGGCAGCACCCCTACACCAACCACCACCCCCTGTTTCTCAGAAGCCTCACCTGAGGTGCTGCTGGAGGCAGTGACAGCATGGAGAAATATCCTGTTCCCTGCCAGCAGCACGAGAAAGCCTGCAAGACAGGCCAAGGAGGCATGGCTGGAGGTGGCTCATGAAATCAGCAGCAGAGTGGTGAGGAGGAACTGGGTACAGTGCAGGAAACATTTCAATGACCTTCTCAGGTCTGGCAAGGTGAATTCAAAGATAGACCCAGATGGCATGTCTCCTAGTCAGCAGTCATCAGAATGCAAAAATGAAGGGCATCCTGAGAGCACATAGAGTTCTCCTGACCATAGGACCATATGCATAGTTCATTACCTGAGCGCTATTGGACAGTGGGCAATGAGGAGGTCTTCACCATCTTATGCGAATGTGAATGAAAAGCTGGTGAGAGAGAGAGGCACTGCCCTATCAGCATCTTTCTTCACCTCACAGGCCAAAGAGGAGAACAATGCCAGGGAGAGGGAGAGGGCATGCTTGGACAATGGGGTCCCCAGTTTGTGTCACTAATGGAGTTCGAAGAGCTGGCCCTTGATCTGGCCAGAGTAGCAAGCCACCGCAAGGTTGGAGATGGAGAAATGGGAGTCCAACATAGACAGGGTGAAAGATCTCAACATCTCCAGGTTCAGGAGATGCACGGCAATCCTCCCCATGCAATGAGCTGTTAATCTATAAGCTGTTGTCTCATTATTTTAAGCATCAGAAGCATCTGTTGATTGTGCTGATTTCTCGTGACCACCTTCTCTTATATCTGCCACTGGGCCAGCTGCAGAAGGGGAGGAGTTAAGCTACCGCCAACATGTTCTGGAGGTGTCAGAGGAGGAAGACACATCAGAACCTGCACAGCCAGATGTTTCCTGCTCCTCCTCCACCAGTGCATTCACTCGCACCTCGGTGGGTGCTCATGTGTTATTACGGACGGTAGCAGAGGGTATAGCGCACTTCACTTCAGACCAGGAGAATACGGGAGAGGCAGAGTCAGCTGTGCCCAGTCCTCCTCAGAGGATGGAGGACAGACACAGCCCTGTTCAACAGGACAGAGATGCAGAACCTCGAGAGTCACGAAACAGGCGGCTGTACCTGGAGAACCAGCGTGAGGTGTGTGCCCATATATCGGAGTTCCCTGAGGTACTACAGGGTCATGAGATGAGAATGGAGGAGTCCATTCATCTCATGTGCTCCACAATGTCTTGGTGTTTTGAGTGTGTGAGCTCCCCCGTTGAGAGAGTGGCCAACCTAATGGAGAGCCATGTGCAGCATCACTCATAGAATCATAAAAAGTTTAAGGCACAGAAAGAGGGCACTTGGCCTGTCGTGTCTGTGCCGGCTGAAAAACGATCTACCCATTCTAATCCTGCCTTCCAGCATTTGGTCCGTAGCCCTGCAGATTATGGCACTTGTGGGGCATATCCAGACTCCTTTTGAATGAGTTGAGGGTTTCTGCCTCGACTACCTTTTCAGGCAGTGACTTCCAGACCCCCACCACCCTCTGGGTGAAATTTTTTTTTTCCATGTCTCCCCTTTAATTTTTCTACCAATCACTTTAAATCTATGCCACTGACCTCTCTGCTAAGGTGATTAGACCCTTCACCTCCATTCTATCCAGACCTCTCAAAATTTGGTACATTTCAATCAGATCTCCCCTCAACCTTCTCTGTTCCAAGGAGAACAACCCCAGCCTATCCAATCTTTCCTCATAGCTGCATTTTTCCAGTCCTGGCAACATCCTCGTAAATCTCCTCTGTACCCTCTCTAGTGCAATTACATCCTTTCTGTATCGAGGTGACCAGAACTGCACACAGTACTCTAGTTGTGGCCTAACCAATGAGTTATACAGTTCTGGCATAACCTCCCTGCTCTTATATTCTATACTTTTTTAGAATTAGAATTAGAACATTACAGCGCAGTACAGGCCCTTCGGCCCTCGATCTTGCGCCGACCTGTGAAACCATCTGACCTACACTATTCCATTTTCATCCATATGTCTATCCAATGACCACTTAAATGCCCTTAAAGTTGGCGAGTCTACTACTACTGCTGTGGCTATTAAAGGAAAGGATTCCATATGCCTTCTTAACCACCTTATCGACCTGTCTTGCTACCTTCAGGGATCTGTGGACATTCACTCCAAGGTCCCTCACTTCCTCTACACTTCTCAGTATTTTCCCATTAATTGTGTATTCCTTTGCCTTGTTTGACCTCCCCAAATGCATCACTTCACACTTCTGCTGGTTGAGTTCCATTTGACACTTTTCTGCCCAACTGACCAGACCATCGATAGCTTCCTGCAGCCTACAGCTATCCTCCTCGCTATCTACCACACGGCCAATCTTTGTGCCATCTGCAAACTTCTTGCTCATGCCCCCTACATTTATGTCCAAATCGTTAATATATACCACAGAAAGCAGGGGACCCAGTACTGAGCCCTGCGGAATGCCACTGAAAACAACCCTCCAGTCGCTAAAACAGTCATCAACAGTTACCCTTTGTTTCCTGTCACTGAGCCAATTTTGTATCCACATTGCTGCATTTCCCTGGATCCCATGGGATTTTATTTTTTTTAACCAGACTGCCATGTGGGACCTTGTCAAAAGCCTTGCTAAAATCCATGTAGACCACATCAACTACACTACCCTTATCTATTTTCCTTGTTACTCCTTCAAAAGATGTGATCAAGTTGGTCAGACAAGATCTTCCCTTAACAAATCCATGCTGACTATCCTTGATTAATCTGTGCCTTTCTAAGTGACAGTTTATCCTGTCTCTCAGAATAGATTCCAATAATTTGCCCGCTACTGAGGTTAGACTTTTTGGCCTGTAATTATTCGGTCTATCCCTCGCTCCCTTTTTAAACAGAGGTACAACGTTAACAGTTCTCCAATCCTCCGGCACCACACCTGTATCCAGTGTGGACTGGAAAATGATGGTCAGAACTTCCACTATTTCCTCTCTTGTTTCTTTTAATAGCATCAGTGTGGTTGCAGGAACAGCGCACTGACATGCACAGAAAGCATACCACAGTCTGTAACATTGACTGGTGCAGATGGTGCAAAGAAGCATGGAGTGGATGCCAGCTGCGCCCCAGCTGGTGGTTCCCTCTAGTGACCAAGGACGCTATGGAAAGCCTAAGGAGGTGACAAATGGGGATGGGTGGGGCCATCCCTCATAGGGTTCCGTCATCATCAACCGCCTCCATTGCTCCTCTGATGGAGGAAGCATCAGTAGAATTTTGTGTTGTGACAGAGGCTGCCCCTGCAGGGATGCTTGTGCAGCAGCCTTTGGAAGTGCCCCTCTCGCATCTCCATGCCTTGGCCAATCACCACAGGCTTCTCAGTTCCAGAAAGGCACTAGTGAGCAGTCTGCTGCACCTCATTCTCAGCCACAGGGGGAGCAACTCATTGGAGTGGCCATTAGCGGAGGCCACCGTGTCGGTGATGTCACTTTGTGGGTGACTTGGATATTTCTGTTGTAAATGATATCACACTGTAATGTGATAAAGCACAGGACATGTTGTTGTACTGAAGCAGACTTGTGTGTTTTAATTTCATCATGGGAAAAGGCAGGCAAATGGAAAATAAGGGTTAGAAAAGTGAAGGCGTGTGTTGGGGAAGAGTGTGTCAGGTTGAGATTCTGGAGCCTTGCAGTGTTTGTGCCATTGGAAGTTTGCTGACTTTTGATCTTAACAGATGATTGCTCTCACTCAGATGAAGGAGAATCTCCTCTGCAGACTGAGTCTTGTTCAGGTGAAATGTGTCCGAATCAGAGATGAACTTTCCACCTCCTGAGCCTACCACAGTGACATCCCTGCAAAACATGGGGACCGTTCTCCACTTCTCCTTCAACCTCCTCCTCTTCTTTCTCCTCCGAGGAGCTGTGCCATTCCAGGTGCACACCTCTCTGGAGGGCCATGTTATGAAGTGCGCAGCAGAACACCACAATGCGCGAGTCCCTTGAGGGAGTGTACTGGAGGCTGCCATGTGACTGGTCAAGGCACCTGAACCTCATCTTCAGGAGGCTGATGGTCTGCTCAATGATGACCCTTGTACTCTGGTGGCATCAGTTGTAGTGTGTCTCAGCCTCCATGACTGTGTTACCCACCAGAGTCATCAGCCATTCCCTCACGGGGTAAGCCTTATCTGCTAACAGCCATTCACAGATTTCCAATTACGCCGTGAAGAGCTGTGGCACCTACGATTGCTGAAGGATGAAGGCGTCATGGTAGTTTCTAGGATAGTTTGCACACACCTGCATAAAGCGCTTGTTGTGGTCACATATCAGCTGAACGTTCAGGCAGTGGAATCCCTTCCTATTGAGGAATCTCCCTGGCTGATCAGTCAGTGCCTTGATGACCACATGGGTGCAATCGATGATTCCTTGCACCTGAGGGAATCCAGTGATGGTGCCAAATCCCACTGACCTTTGAGCTTGAGTGCTGCTATCAACCTGGAATTTAATATAATCCCATGTCCTCTCAAACAGAGTATCCATTACCTCCGTGATGCAATGTTGTGCTGCTGCCTGCGAGATGCCACCAATGTCTGCTGCTGCTCGTTGAAAGGAACTGTTTGCAAAAAATGCAAAGCCACTGTGACTTTTACAGCCATGGGAAGGCCATGGCGACGGTTCCTGTGAACCCTCGGATGACCTGCAACAAGGGCGCACAAGTCAGCAGCCATCTGCCTGGACAGACACAGCCTTCTGCAGCACTGACACTTTGACACGTTCCAGTAGATTCTCCTTTGGCAGTAGACCCTCTACTGAGGGATACCACCTTCATTGCCTCTTGTTCCCCGCCCTTCTTGGCCAGGAGTTTACCTCTGCTCCTGCCGATGCTGCTTTTCATTAGTGCTTGATCCTATCTCAGAGTAGCTTAATCCCATTTCCTGTTATGTCCCTCCTTTCAATTGGAATGTGATGTCTCCCTGAACCTCTCTCTCATGAACCCGTGAGGCAAAAGGACCCATTCACTCCTCAAAGTCAACGCCCCAAAATGTCCTTGTCCAGAGATATTACAGATAATTCTGACACTGTACAACTGGTTGCTTGTGAATGAGGACCTTCAATGTTCAATGGTGTCTTTTGCTGCTGTCCCACCATTCTGACTTACTCTCTGCTGTGTTATCGCCTCCTCCTTCCTGTCATGGTTGAGACCCGACGTGGAGCCCGTACCTTCATAAGAAATTTCCAAACTGGTCCTTAACGAGCTGACAATAAGTTTGTTAACAACCTTAACCAGTCTTTATCTATTTCGGGTGGGTTGCCTCTTCCCGCTCTCCTTTTCAACTTTCAGCATTTAAGGACCGCCCACCTCCGTTCACACCCTAACATTTATATAAAAATTCCAGCCATTTATACAACTGAAAATGGGTGAATCAACAAAAAACACGCATTTTTACTGAGTGCCCAGTCAACCAGCTATGAGCAACTTGATTTAAAATCACTGAAACGAATTAAAAAAACGTTACTGGACCATTTAGTGGTTTCATTATTATTTATTTATTTAGAGATACAGCACTGAAACAGGCCCTTCGGCCCACCGAGTCTGTGCCGACCAAGAACCACCCATTTATACTAACCCTACAGTAATCCCATATTCCCTACCACCTATTTACACTGGGGGCAATTTACAATGGCCAATTTACCTACACCTGCAAGTCTTTGGCTGTGGGAGGAAACCGGAGCACCCGACGAAAACCCACGCGGTCACAGGCAGTACCCAGAATCGAACCCGGGTCCCTGGAGCTGTGAGGCTGCGGTGCTAACCACCGCCCATTGATGCACACTGGTCAGTTATTTAGTAAATTAAATATTTTTTGATATAGAAAGTCTTTACAAACATGGCTACTTGTGCCTGTCTGCATAAAAGTACCGGCTCAATTTGAAGAACCTCCTGAAACAGCTGTAAATGGATGGTTGCCAGGCAGGTTATTTTGCTTTGAGGGCATGGGCAGTTTTGTGGGCGGGACTGACTTCAAGCACAATGTTTTTAAAACCAGTGTTAAAGATTACTGCAACTCAATTTACGCTCCATATAACTTGTGTTTAAAATTCCATTATCGTTTGCACTGGTTTGGTCAATTTCATGCGGATTGCGCTGTTAAAACCATCACAACTAGCAGAATCTCTAATCACTATTCACAGCACGGCTGCATGACACTCGATCCCTCTCCCCCACCTCCGACCCCCAATATGTTAAGGTTACTTAATGTTCCAGTTGCAATTCTCCTGCATCCATCTGCCATCCATTGTGAAAGTTATTACATTTTGAATTAACAGAGACTTGGAATGGGTATTTTTTTGTGTCAAAACCTTTCATTATTCTAAAGCCTGTATCCTGCCTGCTCTGAATTGCTGAAATTGAAAGACTGTAGGTTATTATTTTAACAGTAAACACATAATGGGACTGTGCTGATGTGGTTACTGTGGTAGGTATATACAATAATGAAAGGGTTGGATTGTATGCCTAGTGATAGATTATTACAGTTTGACAGATTGGGAAGGACCAGGGACTTGCATTTAAAGTACAAACAAATGTATGTATGGACTGAATGTTAGATGGTTCTTTTGTTCCCCAGAGAGTAATGAGCCTCTGGAACGTGTTGCTGACTGGACTGGTGGGTGTTGATTCTCTGCACATCTTCAGGAGGGAGCTGGACTAGTTCTTGGCTGGGGCAGAAATCACATCATATAAAAGGTAAGGGGATTAACAGTTGCCGAGCCCATGCTCAGTGCCATCTTCTGGACTGATTTTGATGGCTGAGGGTGTTGGAGCAGACTTTTCCAAAGTATTTTTTTTAACCTTATTGGTTCTAGGTTTGTTTCCTGATATTTTTGTATCTTCCACAAGATTACAGGCTGGGGAAGGGGTAGGGGTGTAGGAGGTGTCTGGTCATGATACCCCATGTGGCATGAGTGTGGGGCAGGTTTGATGGACCAGCAGGTTCTTTCCTGGCTCTTGTTTTCATATATTTGTAATCACTGAATTGTAAACGGTGGAAAAGGAGAAGCATTTATACCAGTACACAAGAATTAAAGCATACAGACAGATTTCAATAACAAAAATAGCAAAAAGCAGTAAATGATATAAAAAATAAGGAAGATAATGGAATAGGAGGTGGCACAGATTGTGAATGTTAAATTTTACAGCTTCACATGGGCCTGTGCTGTTCAATGAATGAATAGACTTCATGTTGCTCAAACTTTTCCAAAGTTGAAATGTTCCACTTTTACAATTTCTCGATCAGATCATCATTAATCAGCAATAAACAGGCCCAGAACATCTACAGGTTGTAATCCTGGGAGTGTCACTGGATTGTGCCCTTCAGAACTGACCCTGTCAGATTTTACTCAGCCATTGTGAGGCCACCTAATGTGCACAGGCAGGTGGATACAAGTGCATCTCCGTCTGTCCCATACAATTGGTAAATCTGGCACCTGTTCATTAATGCAGCAGGTGTTGCCCAGGCTCCCCAGTTCCAAACCTCAGATATATCCCATTTAGTCCTGTGTATAAGAAGATCATTCAAGAATACTTTTTAAAAATCTCACTAGTCTTTCGGGTCCTTGGGCTGGACTCCCCCAGTGGGACATGTTTCCACCCATCTGGTGGCCAGTAACCTCATCTCAATGCACCTGCCACTTTCCAGTACTACACTGGGTGCAGAGAGTCAGGAAAGCTGGAACTCCCTCTGTAGGGGGATCCTTACCCTGGTTCTCCCCATCCTTGGGACATTTGCCTTGTAAGGGACAGTGGCTCTGTTTCTTATAAGACAGACTGGAATATCCCAGTGGTTTCTGCTAGTCTTGTGATGGGAGTTATGCAGACAGATTGGCAGAACCCCAGTGGATTTCTAGGGTTATTAATTTTTACTGTAACTACAACTTTTTAAAGTGCTATTTTAACCCTTATGAAGACTACAATCTGATATATACTCTTCCCTGTAAAAGTAAAGGATCACTAGTTAAATTATTAAATATTTTTGCTGGAAATTTACACATAGACCTTGATTGCATCATAATTGGAAGGGCTGGAGTGTCACAATTTTTGTATCCGAGTTGTTGTCTTATTCTGATATAAGCCTGGAAGGTAAGGGTATATTGACAGTGATGCAGTTCTGTTCCTGGTACAGAAATGCAGCATGTATTCATTGGAGACGTGTATTAACAGATGCCATTAACGGTGCCATAGTGTTTTACTGTCAGAAGATGGTGGTGTTGCACTTTGTAAATGGCTTGAAAAAGCTCACTGTGTGAGACCCACTGTGTGGGTGGATGGATGGTGCTCTCCCTCTCTATCTCGCCCACAAGGTTAAATGCACTAATAAACTTAAAATTAGTATCTAAAATATCATACATATAAATACTGAACCTATGTAGAACAATCAATAGTATTAAATCTTTGTCATGGACATGTCAGTTTCTCTTAAACACTAAACATACTTGCTACAAATATGCAATGCAACGCAGGCTGTAGAGATGATCTACAGGCTGTAGTAATGTTTCTGACAGTCCATGGCAGGCTTACTAATTCTCCTGCTTTTGTTGTGAATTTTATTTGGGAGATGATGTAATGGGAGAGTCCTGCCTTCAAATGTGCAATCCATCCTCAGAAGTTGCCACATGACTTCTCTGACTGCTGCTGCATCCTGCAATTGAATTTGATGTATGAGGACCCATGGCAGAAGAGGGAATCTGTTGTTTCAGTGATGCAGCAATGCACTGCAAGCTGACTGATCTGAATGATTTTCCTGTTGCAGAAATTGAGTATGTTGGCCACTTTCACTCCTACTGAGGCTACCACTCAGATGGTGGTGTTCTACTGCTCTATTGAAGTGTAGCCTCCTTACTCCCTGTTTCTTGCTGAGGTCCAGAAAGATGAAAAGTTGACAATACTCATGGCGTATTGGTAGTAACTAGTCCATAAAGTGGCCCTCCTGGGTCGTGGTACTGTTCCTGTTCCACTTCCTCCATGAGATCTAGCATTTACAGCCTTGGCATGATATCCATGTTGTAGACATTATCAAGAGGCTGTTCCTCCAGCCAGGACTCTGCTCAGCACTGGGATGCTGCCATCACCTTCCACTGCTTTAATATGAGTTCTAAATGAGAGAATTGTAATATAAATACTGAGTACATTTGCACAGTCCACATTAATTACAAATTAGCAAACAATTAACAAAAGCATTATCATCAGCTCCGTATGTTAATTTGTGCTTAAAATGTTTATTCCCAGGAGCAAGTTTTGGAGAATCGATAAGAATTGATGGCCACTCAATTCTAAACAATAAAATGGCAAACCTTTGATGCAGAGTTAGTGTACATCCTTCTGCTAAATACACAATGCCAATTAAACTGCCTAAACTGCCAATAAGGATTTTCAAAGTGCATTTATCGTTAGATTTTTCTTCCATTTACATCTTTTAGTACCTGGATTCATCACATGTCGGCACATTCAGTGGGATGGTAAATCTGCTTCCTCTTCCATAAAGGCGCATCTTTGTATTTCTTAGCATCCAAATAAATGGTGCAATCTCTAAGAGAACCTGATTGTACAACATGCTAATGAAATGATTATTTTAGAATATGAACCACAGTATGACTACATTGCAATAGTACTTGACTTCCATTCATCCAAACCACAACATTTTATGTTGTCTCTTCAGTTCTGTATTTTCCTCTTCAGGTTAACCCATATGGTACAGGCTTTGGCTCTCTACATGGCGTTATCCAAATGGATTCACTGTCAGCAGAATTGTTGAGCTGGGGAAGTATGCAATGTTTCTTGGAATCATTTGCTATTCTCTTTGTAGCACATTTCTTGCGAAGTTGGCGAAAAATTGTGTTTTTAATTGGTGCCATTTTATATTAAAAAAATATTTTAATTGGTGCCATGTCAGGAGTATGAGAAATCCAGCATACATAATATTGCCTTTTCACATGCCTCTACTTTTGGATGAAGTTCAATATAATTTTGATGTTTTTGTTAAAAAGGAGGTTGCCAGAACTCAACTGTTTCCATATGGGCTGTTAAAGAGAGGCTGAGAGGGGCTTGAAAAACTAAGTGAAGCCAAATTGAGCACATCTCAAATTTTGCAATAGAAATTAATTAACACTGTTTTAAGAGACATTTTTATCCTTGAATAATCACAAACAATGCAAATAGTTGGAGTGGGCATTTGGGGGAAGAGAGAGAAGATTTTATTTGTGCATGTCTTGGTAAGGATGTGTCCAACTACTTAAAAGAATTTTTAATTTGAAGGTAAATTGCTTTTATTTTTCTTCGAAATGTTTTCCTTGATCTCCCAGGTGTCTAGGGGTCCCTCTCAGCCTTCACCTGGTCTTACCGTAACAGGGTTTAATTTTAAACACACCGTGTTTTTAGCTCCCCCTTGGTGAATCCTTGTTCACCGCTTTCCAATTATAAGGCAAAGAAACCAACACAAACAGGCTTTCTTAGGTTTAAAGAAGAAAAGTTGAAATTTATTAAACTTAAACTCTAATTCAGTTGACGCCTATGGATACACGATGCATCCACGCTAGCATGCGTATGCGATACACACATACAAATAGAGACAAAATAACAGAAGAAAAATAAAGTGGAAAAGTGCGAGGCAATATCTGAAGAGTTTTTGTTGTGGTTCTTTGAGTTCACTGTGGAGTCCTTGATTGTAGGTAGATCTTGCTTTTCGTTGGGGCCCAGTATTCTTCGTAAACCTTGTTTGCTGTAGGAGACTTTTCTCTCTTAGGGTTCCTGTGAATTCAATGAAGAAAGAGATGGGAACAGACAGGAGAGATCCTCTCAGTCCAGGAGCAAACAGTCTTTCTCAGTTCAAACTGTCTGTGGCCAATTCTAAAGAAAAGCCCTGGAAAAGCCAGTTAGTCGTGTGACCAGCTGGTCTAACCAGTCCTGGATTGTATCACCTTAGCAGTCTCTGGAATGCTCCTCTTGCACACAGTACCTGGTGATCAAGGTCCATTGTGGGTTGAATGTGTCAGGGAATGGTCCATTGTCCTTCCAAGCACTGTCTGTTAATATGCAAATGTCTTTTCCAGCCACGGCTGCTCTGTTTAACAAGTCATTTCCACGCTCCAGAAAACAGTTTAAAATCAATGTTCATGACAAAATTCATGTGCCTCATTCTTGGCAGATGGGGGTTCTGCATGACACAGGTAATAGACCAACTGCAACTAAGAGGCTGGTAGACAACCAGGTTTCCACTAATGCTTCTCTAACAGGCCATTGGTAGGTGTGTGACAATAGGCTCAGATTACTCCTCCACCATCCCCCACCCTACCCACCAACCTCTAGTTTTCTCTCCCTCTGTGTGAGAAATATGTAACCTTTCTTGGAAGTTGCCAGCTGAGATAGGAAACTGGGCATGGAAACTGAACATAAATCCCATCAGCCCATTGCAAAGCACTTTGGTGTTGCAACAAAATGAGACCTGCAAAATATCACCGTATTATCAATACTGCACAAGAAATGTTGAAACAGGTGTGTGCTCTGGTTGTGCAGTGATCGGTCTCTTTCAGGATGCTGTCAGCTGGATTGGGCGTGCGATCAGGGCAGTCCGTTTTTCCCCCACGATTGTCAAGGCTCTATTTGTTTCCAGTGGTGCCAGTGGTAATCTCCCTCACAGAGTCCCCATTCCTGTCTCCATTCCCTCTCCCCCATCTTAAATCAATGGCCTGAAGAGGAGAATTCCCCCTTCTGTCACTGAGAAGGCTCACACATGAAGATTGACTATTGGGTAAAGATTTGGAAAGGGACCCATGTCCATGAAATCATACCCCAGCATGAACCACCAATTTTAAAAAATTTTATCCTGAAGTATTTTGTTTTCATCAAGGTGAGGGATGTCAGTGCTGGGGGAATGGAACTGTTTCCATTTTCTGCACCACTGTCAGCATCAAGTACTCCCGGGTCAGGTATAATACAACCAGATGTCAAATAAGGCTCCCTGTATTCAATCCAAAACCCAGATGAGTTACATCTACTGCGCCAGTATGACATTTACCATTTCCCACACCAGCCATCTTGTTCTCCCTCTGAATGAGATTGCCAATTCATGCCACACTAGAGACAGTTCTGAGAATTGCTGAAAATAGAGAGATGTTGTCGAAGCCTTTCATCTTGCACTCATCAGGACAATACATAAGAATAACCAATGTAAGGGAAAACAACAACATACATATATTAATACACAGGGCCCTGTTCTTTGCAGACAGAAAGAACATGTACACACATAGCGCCTGTTTCAGCTGAACAAAATAAGTGACAGCCATTCGCTGGTTCATTCCTCAGGGCAATGCCTTGACTAATCAGAGTCAAGCTGCCTGGTTTAAATTTCAAACAAAGCTTGACAGTTAACTGTCAGTCACCGTAAACTGGTGCATTCTCCATGGCAAAGCCTCTACCAATTAGAGTTCACTTGCCAACCAATCATTCTCTTCTCATGCAGTATAAGTTGTTGTTTTCCCTTACATTGGTTATTCTTGCATATTACCCTGATGGGTGCAAAATGAAAAGCTTTGACAACATGTCTCTATTTTCAGCAATTTGCAAATTCTGTGCTACCAAACAACTAAGAGACAGTTTTATGCTGTAAACGCATGACCACAATGAACTCATTTCACATAGGACCCTTACAGCAGGTAGACAAGAATCTCTTTCTATCAGTCTGGACTGAATTTATTACAAACTTTCATAAGTTAGAGGCTAGTCTCACCCAGTT
Organism: Heterodontus francisci; assembly: GCF_036365525.1. Lineage (NCBI taxonomy): Eukaryota > Metazoa > Chordata > Chondrichthyes > Heterodontiformes > Heterodontidae > Heterodontus > Heterodontus francisci. The sequence goes on along the minus strand of NC_090381.1, from coordinate 94,999,481 downwards.
CCTTAGGCACCAGCTTCAAGAGAGAAGGGGAAAAAGTATAATTTAAAAATTGACAGCAAGCATGTTCAGTGCTGATAGTAATAAAGATTAATCCTAATGTAATTTTGAGTACTGGGAGAATAAGAACTTCATAATATTGACAATGTTACACTTACTTAAACTGATGGGATTTGGCCCATAATAATTGGCACAGTTGATGTTTTGACTCCACTTGTGATAAGTGTCCATCACTGAGCTATTGAGAAATACAACATGACAAACATTTCTTTGGTTGCTATGTGTTACTGGCATGATAAACATAATGGAAAATATCCTGTGTTCATGATTTCAAGCAAAGTCAAAAACATATTCTAAAGGAACAGGTTTCTGCGAGAGATAAATATTTCTGCCATGTTTATAATAATAACAAATAGTGACAAAAGTATTAAATTAATTAAAAGTGTTAATGCAAAATGTGTTATTTTAAGCCTGGCAGTAAATTTGCATTCAAAATATTGACATTCAAGAATTAGGTTCCCGAATTGTCCTATGGAATAGATACAATTGGACCTAAATTCATTCCACAATGTTAATGTGAATAGGAGGAACTGAGAGCCCTAACCCTTTATGGACATTTTCTATTTTAACCATGGTTGCTGAACATTCACTTGTTAGTTCCTTATATGTAATAATTTTTTTGGTACAGTTTTTTCTTCGCTACATGTTCTTGATGTACACATTTATATCCGTGACCAAGCATCATATGACACAGTGTTCTGGACGCATTTTGTTCCATGCAGCTCAATACACTGTTTTGGAAGAAAATTATAATGCAACTTGACATTATGTTCTTGATCAACATGATATCATGCAGCATGCTGAACTTGACCTCACAAGACTCTTGGGAAGCACAAAAGCAAAATATTCCAGCTTTTGGAAATCTGGAATAAAAACAGAATATGCCGGAAATACTCAGCAGGCCAGGCAGCATCTGCGGGGAGAGAAACAGAGTTAACGGCCAGGATTTTCTCTGAAGCCCCAAAGTCCCAAGGCCGGGACCGCAAGCGGGTGCTGTTGCTGTGTGGATGGGGTTGGGGGGAGGAGTTGCATTCTGAATCTTCTCGGAGCTGGCCAATTAATGTCCAGCAGGATGGGGAGCCTTCCGCTAATGCGGCGTGGATGGGGTGAGGTCCCAGCTTAGTTAATGCTGGCACCGTATTTTAATGGCAACCAATAGTAGTTGCAAAGGCAGAAGCCCCACTGAGACCAGCGAGGGAGCCCTGACAACCAAAACATATCTAGAGATGGCAGAAGGGAGATCGAGGATAGGCCCACAGTTCATGGATGCCTCTCTGCAGATGTTCTTCCAGGCTGCTCGGGCTAGCAGAAAGATCCTGTTCCCCCAGGAGGGGAGTAGGAGACCGGTCTGACAAAAAAAGAAAGCCTGGATGGATATCGCAGAGGAAGTCAGCAGCTGTGAGGTTGCCCCGCACACATGGCTGCAGTGCCATAAAAGGATCAATGACCAGATGCATTCCGGCAAGGTGAGTGCAGCACACAATATTAAGCTTACAGCCTTATAAGTGAATCAGGATGAATGTGAAATTGGTAGAAAATGCATGCCCACCCAATCACTGGCAATACCCAGGCAGCAGCATTGGCTTTCAGAGGCATTGTCAACCACTTTGTGGAGGGCGCCAGTCAGTCAGAGTTGATTCCTGCACTTCCACTACTGAGTGGTCACGTTCACGAGGCATCGCTGTGGTCCTATGATGGACAGTCAGGCTGCCACCAGCATAGGCATTGTGCGAGTCTTTGACGGGTGACTAACAATGGAAATTAATGTGCTTGCAGGAGAAGTGAGCTCAGAACGCAAGGGAGAGAGTCAAGACAGGTGATGCTGTCCAATATCTCGCCATCCTGATGCCCATGGAAGAAGAGGTGCTGGAGCTGGGAGGCCTGGAGGCAGGTCAGGCAATAGCTGATGTTGAGACGGGAGTGGAGCCCTGAGAGACTGAGTGGCTTAGTGGATGGGCACAAGAAAGCCTTTAGTGAGCACAAAGCATAGTGCTCATGTGTCCACCATGAGCCACATGAAGCTCTAGACTAGGAGTAGTTAGAAGGACATGATGGAGTACGCATTACCCTTGAATCACTCTTCTCTCTCCCTCAGGTGAACGACAGGTGCAGACAGCTGCCTTGTCTGGGGAACAGCTGTCCACCTCTGAGGAGGAGAAGGGGACCTCAGAGGAATTTTTAAAAATTCGTTCCTGGGATGTGGGCGTCGATGGCAAGGCCAGCATTTAATGCTCATCTGTAATTCCCCTTGAGAAGGTGGTGGTGAGCTGCCTTCTTGGACCGCTGTAGTCCATGTGGAGTAGGTACACCTACAGTGCTGTTCGGAAGGGAGTTCCAAGATTTTGACCCAGCGACAGTGAAGGAATGGCGATATAGCTCCAACTCAGGATGGTGTGTGGCTTGTAGGGGAACTTGCAGGTGGTGGTGTTGCCGTGCATCTGCTGCCCTTGCCCTTCTAGGTGGTAGAGGTCACGGATTTGGAAGGTGCTATCTAAGGAGCCTTGCTGCTTTTTGCTGCAGTGCATCTTGCAGATGGTACACACTGCTGCCACTGTGTGTTGGTGGTGGAGGGAATGAGTGTTTGTGGATGGGCTGCTTTATTCTGGATGGTATCGAGCATCTTGAGTGTTGTTGGAGCTGCACGCATCCAGGCAAGTGGAGAGTATTCCATCACACTCCTGACTTGTGCCTTATAAATGGTGGACAGGCTTTAGGGAGTCAGGAGGTTACTTGCTGCAGAATTCCTAGCCTCTGACCTGTTCATGTAGTCACGGTATTTTTATGGCTACTCCAGTTCAGTTTCTAATCAATGGTAACCCCTAGGATGTTGATAGTGCGGGATTCAGCGATCGTAATTCCATTGAATGTCAAGGGGAGATGGTTAGATTTTCTCTTGTTGGAGATGGTCATTGCCTGGCACTTGTGTGGTGCGAATGTTACTTGCCACTTATCAGCCCAAGCCTGGATATTGTCCAGGTCTTGTTGCATTTCTGCACTGACTGCTTCAGTATCTGAGGCGTCATGAATGGTGCTGAACATTGTGCAATCATCAGCGAACATCCCCACTTCTGACCTTATGATTGAAGGAAGGTCATTGATGAAGCAGCTGAAGATATTTGAGCCTAGGACATGACCCTGAGGAACCCCTGCAGTGATGTCCTGGCGCTGAGATGATTGACCAACAACTAATCAGAACCATCTTCCTTTGTGTTAGGTATGACTCCAACCAGCGGAGAGTTTTCCCCCTGATTCCCATTGACTTCAGTTTTGCTAGGGCTCCTTGATGCCATACTCGGTCAAATGCTGCCTTGATGTCGCGGGCAGTCACTCTCACCTCACCTCTTGAGTTCAGCTCTTTTATCCAGGTTTGAACCAAGGCTGTAATGAGGTCAGGAGCTGAGTGGCCTTGGCGGAACCCAAACTGAGTGTCACTGAGCAGGTTATTGCTAATCAAGTGCCACTTGATCGCACTGTCAATGACACCTCCATCATTTTAATGATGATTGCGAGTTGACTGATGGGGCGGAATTGGCCTGGTTGGTCTTGTCCTGCTTTTTGTGGACAGGACATACCTGGGCAATTTTCCACAGTGCGGGTAGATGCCACTGTTGTAGCTGTACTAGAACAGCTTGGCTAGGGGTGGGGCATGTTCTGGAGCTCAGGACTTCAGTACAATTGTCGGAATATTGTCAGGGCCCATAGCCTTTGCAGTATCCAGTGTCTTCAGTCGTTTCTTGATATCACGTGGAGTGAATTGAATTGACTGAAGACTGGCACCTGTGATGCTGGGAACTTCAGGAGGAGGCCGAGAGGGATCATCAACTTGGCACGTCTGGCTGAAGATTGTTGCAAATACTCTGAATTCAAACCCATGTCACCAGAGCAATACCCTTCGTCTCTGGGTTACTAGTCCAGTGACAATACCACTATGCCACTGCCTCCCCTGCACTGTCACATCATTCTCTCGCACCCTCCACCAGCGCAGATACTCTCTCGTTGGTGGGTAGTCATGCGCAATTAGCTCCAGGATCACAACCTGGTGAGCACAGCACAGACGTGTTGGAGCAGCTGATGGAGACAGTGACAGCTGAGGCCACTCACACTTCAGGCTAATGACATGACTCTGGAGTCATCAACAAGGCAGCCAATGCTGGAGCTGCACTGTGAGGTGAATGAACATCTGGCGGAGCTTCCAGAGGCTTTGTGCACCTATGTGCAAACAATGGAGGTTTCCATCCAGGCCATGTGTGAAGCCATGTCTCTGACATGTGAGCACGCATGGTATTCTCCATTGAGATAGTGGTGACCCTCTTGGAGAGCCACATGCAGGGTACCACCAAGTGGATGCCGGTGATGTGCGTGGACCTGCATGCCGTTGCCACCTTCATGAGCTCTGTGGAGCAATTGCTGGGCGGGGGTAGGGGGTTGTGGGGGATGGGATGAGACACCTTGAGTCACCACCAAATCCTTGGACTCCTCAGGTGAGCAGGAGGGTCAAGTGTGCCCTGAAAGGATGGAGGAGCAGCTGCTTGCGGCATCTGGAGGCTCCTCTCAGGGCGCTCCTGGTGTAGGCAGCAGGTCCTCGCCCCCTCTGACCATGACACCAATGCCTCACAGGGCTGCAATGACAAAGACAGCTCCTGCACCTGTGTAGGAGGCCCTCAATATGCCGCGGCCTCCAGGCCTCAGGCAACCAGAGAACGACTGCAAAGGCCATTGAAAATCATGGAGTACACAAGTCTTGAGCCTGCCCTTACCTCAGCTCACAGTGCAGGGGGAGCACCACCTAGGAGCATCTGTAAGCACTTTAAAAAGTCCACCTAGCTGCACTTGGAACTCACGGGGTCCTATTTTGTTAATGGATGTTACCTTGCTCTGCATTGTTTTGAATGAAATCTGGAATGATGCAACACAAAAAGAATCCTTCACTTCTTTACACACTACTGGGCCTTTTACAATTCACTGGCTCTCACAAAGGCTGTGATGGGAAAGAACATACTGAGTGAGGTCGATGCATCCCCCACACTGTTGTCTGATATATTTGCCAGTACAGGTAAATGGTAAGGGCAATCAAGGAAACAGCAAAAGGGCTGCAGAAGGTTGTAGGTTTATTAGATTGAATGGATCTGTTTGTAAGGCTCATCTGAAATGTGCCTGTATTAGCACATTGCAAGCCTCCCATGCATGTATCTCATATGCCTTGCCTGTGGTCCCTCGGAGTCTTTATCCTGTGGTGCCCGGTCACCATCCCTCTCATATCCTCATCCCTGGAGGAGGTATCGCGCTGCAGGATGTCCTCATTGTTCAAAGCTTCTCCCCTCTTTAGCACCAGGTTGTGCAAAGCATAGCACACCACCACGATATGCAAGACCTTTGCTGGGGTTGAAGGGCTCCACCAGATCTATCCAGACATCTGAACTGCATCTTCAGAAGGCTTATGGCCTGTTCAATGGTCACTTGAGTTGTCCCGTGGCAGCTGTTGTATCTCTCGTCTGCATCTGTGCTTTTGTTCTTCTGCACAGGTGTAAGTAGCCAGCTCTTCAGTGGGTAGCCCTTGTCGGCCAGTATCCATAATAAGGTGAGCGGGCGGTCTGAAAAGGTCAGGCACCTTAGTATATAGGTGTAGTGACAGCTTCCTGGGAATCTTGCACAGACCTGAAGGAGCTGTTTGCGGTGCTTGCAGAACAGTTGCTCATTGAGCGAATGACGCTCTTTCTATTGATGAAGGTTGTTGTTTACTCTGTGGGAGCCTTGATGGCCACATGCATGCAGTCAATGACACCTTTAACTTAGGGTAATCCAGTGATGGCGCCGTACCCTGTAGCCCTTGCTGCCTGACTGTTTGGATCAGTGTGAAAGCGTACGTATTGGTTGGCCTTGAAGATAGCATTGGTGACCATCTTGATGCAGCAATGAGCTGCAGACTGGGAGATCCCACAGATATCTCCAGACGATCCCTGGAATGATCCTGAGGTGTAGAAATTCAGCGCCATGGTGACCTTCACCACCACAGGAAATGGGTGCCCACCACTTCCCATGGGGCTCAGCTTGTCCTCCATCATGGTACACAGCTCAGAGACCGCCTCCCTGGAGAGGTGCAGTCTTCGGCGACATCTGACAGGAGACTTTCTCTGGTGGGTAGTCTCTTCTGCGCACAGGAGGCTGGTTGCATGCCCCTCTCGTTCTCCTTATTTGTGCTCCTTTCCAGGCTCATGCTCCTGGTGCCCCTCTGGGTGTTGAAGGCCAACTCCCGGTGGCTGCAGCTCTCTCCCTTTCTTATCCTCCTTCTTACTGGAGGCCTCGAAGCCTGATTGAATGATGCCTATAGCAATTAGCTGAACTCATACATACAAGTGCCAAATCAACCACTCAACCAGAGTGCCTCCACTGTGCCAGCCAAGTGTCATGCTCTGGAGGAGCCCTCCAGTATTTGCCAGACCGTGACTCCCTTTTCATCATGGTCTGCTGCATCCTATGGAACCTCGTCACCATGAGACTACAGCCTTTCCACTAGGGAAAGTGGAGGAGGAGGAGGAGGAAGAGGAGGAGAAGGGGGAAGGAAGGAGGTAGCCAGCACATTCCTCTTCTGGCCGGTCTGTCTGTGATCGCCTCATTCGACTACAGTTCTACTGAGTACAACCAGAAATCCCCATTCTACAACAGTCCTTGCTTTCCCTCTCCCACAGACCACCAGAGCATCCTCTTGGCTATGATGCAGAAATAAAAGCCACCACAAAACAAAAATTCTAAACCAAATTCATCTAACAAACCATCCAATATTCCATATAAAAATCAATTAATCACTCTTGTGCTTTTCCTTAGTGCCTGTCTTGTGGGTACCTTTGCCTGTCCTAGTTCTACTACACAGTGCTATGTCAGTGGTTGCAACATGGCTGGTGGAAGGCTGCTGACTTTCAGTGGGGGAGACTGTGGATGGCTTTAGAGGATGACCTTGAGCATCTCTGGGCCTAGAAGTTCCAGCTTCAGAATGCACCATCTCAGTTTCAGCAGCAGCAGTCTTGGGTGGCTGGCTGACAGGCAACAGCAAGGGCACTGGCCAAATGGCACTGTTGGAGCACGAATGCCCTCATTGCATGCTATCCCACTGATCCAGAGCATTACGCTACATTGCATGACAACTTGATCAAGAATCTTGCGTTGGAATGCACAATGTTACACAGTTCTTGAACAGTGTGCCATGCTGCATGGCATTGCATTGATTTACAATATGTTCAATTACATGGTTATCGCTTTGATCTGGAAATACTTTTGATTATTCAAATTATTAAGTGATGTTGCAGTGCATCACACTCACAAAGGAAATTTTCCTATTCATTTACATTCTTTCTCATGCTCATCGGTAAATCTTGATGACAATGTTGCAATGAGGGAATAAAATAAGATTAAATGTACTGCATTTCTTTTTAAAGTGAGAAGAAAATGCATGAGCCATATATTAAAATTATTTTGTCCCTCTTTAACTCGTTCCCTCAGAGCATTTCTCAGCCAATGGGTGGATAATAACTGATTGTTATTAGTTTAGAGAAATTTTGCTGGGAAGGTGGGTAAGCCGTCTGCTAAAACCACTGCCGCAGTCTTTTTATAACCTGCCATTTAGTGGAAGAGTGGGAACAGCTGGCGAGCAGCTCACATTCTGCTATTTTCCCTCTATCCCTGTAAGGATTCCAATAGTCTCAACTAAATGACAACAACTGGAAATTCACCACGTAGGAGCTGCAGAACACCAGGCTGCCCTGTATGCTGCACACTTAAACAATGTTGTTTAGTGGAAATCTTTACTCAAAATAGTGAAATGCACACATCAGCAGCATTTGTGCAGCTGTGGTGGAATGACCAAGCATATACACAACAAATAAATCATTAAAAAACAACGCACAGGTCCAGCAATTGGCAAGAGACCGGGCCTCACTTGAAAACTAAATATCTCCATATGGTACAGTCATTGCAGATCTCCTTCCAGTAAAGTCAAATAAATACTTCAGCCCACCTACTACATACAATACAGAAAAAGACTAATTCTCATTTAATATGCCAGACAGTTTGAAGGATTGTTCATTTTTAGAACCAGTGGTTCAGCACAAGCACAAGTCTGTCTACTTAAAGTTGGCACACATGAAGTCTGAATGATAAAGTCAGTTAGAATGTCATCACCCGGAACTTTAATTTAAAAGTCTACCCCGACTCTCTCCATTGACATTAGATGGTGTTGTCAGTTCAAACAATGTGTGAAAACCAAGTGTCCCATTCCCCAGCATTGAGCAACTGCAGCTTGATGCACTCATCAAAAAGTTAGAATTCATTCAATTTTAGTGAATTTCATCTGAAAAATAACTGCAGTACTCAATAGATAACAACAAATTGCCTCAGAAATACTTGAGATGATTGATCTATATAAATAAATAAATCTCATCTACGCCAACTAAATGAAAATCACTGGTTTCAAAGAAACATTCTAAAAATATTGTTCTCATTTTAAAGTTTTAGCCATAATATTTTCAAAAGGAACAAAATCCTGGACTCTGAAGGCTCATTTGCCATCTCCACTTTCCCTCCAAAACATTGAGTACATTTACTTGCGAATATAGAACTGGACAAGGCCTCATACTCTACATCTTGGGCCTGGAAATGGGCACACTGGGGGTGGCATGGGTGCCAGTCCATGATAGGGAGAGATTGATTTCTAGCACTGACTCAGATGCTGACATCGCAGGCTCAGCCTATTCAAGGAGGTAGGTAGGATAATACCAGGAAATGCTACTGCACAGCCTGCCAGTGAGTTTGCATACAATGGGCAGAATTTGATTCCTCCCCTCCCATGGGAGAAGACTGGGAGTTGGGCGTGGCTGTTTAATTGGTGGGAAAGTGCTGGGTGGAGAGCCTGTTGCCTTCCTGACATCCCCCTGATAAAGTCTGGGGCGGGTAGGGTTGAGGTCGACCAATTGAGGCCCATAAGTGGTCAATTCATGACCACTTAACGGCCTCATCTCCTGCCACCACTGGAATTCTACCAGCAGTAGAGGGGATCTGTGCACCATCGTGGCCATTAAAATCAGCTCAATGTTCAGAGCTTGGAGGAGGCCCCTCCAACTTGTCAAGGTTTTGTGCAGAGTATGAACCCCATTCTGTTCAACATGGTCCATTGCATCAACACCAAAGTAGTGCCCACTGTCATGGACTCTCTCCTGAGCTCTCACAGCTGCCATGGAACCTCAGGCAGCTGCCATCTTGGCTTTGGGGGCAACCGTTGACAGAAACTTCCAGACTTTTGCCTCACTCCTGCTCTCCATTCTCGTGCTCAGGCACAGTCCCAGAGAGTGATCTTAACCCCATTGGAGAGGCACCTGCTATCCTTTCTCAGGCCGACAACATGCTTGCTCCCCTGCCACCACTCTGCCAGTGCCCTTGTTGGTGCCACATAGCCAGCTGGGCCAGAACGCTACCACCCAGACCAATATGCTACAGTCTGCAGGTGGACCCTTAAAGTCCAGAGCTGCTGCAGGTTGCCACCATGGCCAGTCCTCCTCCCAAGGTGTAGCCACTGGGTAAACACTTTGTAGGAGCACTAGGATAGGCACTAAGGGCTTGCACAGGGGTGATTCATGATTATTTCTGTTAACTGTTAGCTACAGATGGAATTGAATTGTTTGGTAAATTTGTTTTTTTTTGCTGTGAATTTGGTATTCATCTTTGTAGTAAAATGAGGAAAAGACCCATTAATCTGGACTGAAGGAAGGCAATCAGATGGCAACAGTAGGGATTGTGGTGATAAGGTTGAGGGACTGTTGGTGTTTGGGGATTGGAGAGATGAGTTAGGTGAAGTTCGCTTCGATGAGCTGCATTCTATGACAGCTTGGGGCAATGGTGGTCATTGCTTCTCCTCTTCCTCTTCATGCTCCTCCATCAGCTCCTGCTGCACCTCTGGTGGTAAGGGCTCATCCCTCATGATGGCAAACTTGTGGAAAGTGCAGTAGACGGCTGCAAATCTGGATACCTGGTCAAGAGTGTGCTACAAAACTCCTCCCAAGTGGTTCAGGTGATAGAAGTGTTACTTGAGCATGATGATTGTTTGTTTGCTTGATCACATTTCTTGTGATGACATGGCTGTTATTGTAGCCAACCTGTAACTTTGTGCACTGGTGAGAATAAAGGCAGCGCTGAAGGCTAGTGCAGGAGGAAAGTGTTATGACTGTTGTCAGGATACCAGGCACAGGCAGAACTGGCATGCTGCATGCATGTTGAGGGAGTGGAATCCTTTATGATTGATAAAGATGCCAGACAGGTGATGGGAAGCACACGAGGCAATTAATGCAGTTATTGGGACTGCTTTCTTTTTCTAATTCGTTTTGTTGCTTTAGATATTGGAGTACATAGGCATCAATTGTAACAATATAAAATCAGGTGTTTACTGAGACATCACACTACATGATTCCACAGGTCTTTAATGAACTCATATTACAACAACAACAACAACTTATATTCATATCGCACCTTTAACATAATAAAATGTCTCAAAGTGCTTCACAGGAGCATTATAAAACAAAATATGACACTGAGCCACATAAAGATATAACAGATCAGATGACCAAAAGCTTGGTCAAAGAGATAGGTTTTCAGCAGTGTCTTAAAGGAGGAAAATGAAGTGGAGAGGTGGAGAAGTATAGGGATGGAATTCCAGAGCTTGAGGCCTCAGCAACTGAAGGCACAGCCACCAATGGTGGAGCGATTAAAATCGGGGATACTCAAGAGGCCAGAATTAGAGGTGCGCAGATATCTTTCACGGAGGGTCTTGGGGCTGGAGGTGATTACAGAGATAGGGAGGGGCGAGGCCATGGAGGGACCTGAAAACAAGGATGAGAATTTTAAAATGAAGACATTGCTTGACCGGGAGGCAATATAGGTCAGTGAGCATAGGGTGATAGGTGATCGGGACTTAGTGCGAGTTAAAGCACCAGCAGCAGTTTTGGATGACCGCAAGTTTACAGAGGGTAGAATGTGGGAGACCAGCCAGGACTGCATTGGAATAGTCAAGTCTAGAGGTAACAAAGATATGAATGAGGGTTTCAGCAGCAGATGTGCTGACACAGGATGAAGTTGGGCGATGCTACGGAGGTGGGAACAGGCGACCTTATTGATGGTGCAAGTATGTGGTTGGAAGCTCATCTTGTGGTCAAATGTGACACCAAGGTTGTGAACAGACTGGTTTAATCTCAGCCTGTTGCCAGGGAGAGGAATGGAGTCGGTAGCTAGGGAATGCAGTTTGGAACAGGGACCGAAAACAATGGCTTCACTCTTCCCATTATTTAATTGGAGGAAGTTACTGATCATCTACTACTACGTATCAGATAATTTAGCAACATTGGAGTAATTGAGCTAGGTGGTGGTGAGGTAGAGCTAAGTGTGGTCAGCACTTATGAAAACTGATGCTGCACTTTCAGATAATGTCGGCGAGGGGCAGCATGCAGATGAGAAATAGGAGGGGGCCAAGGATAGATCCTTGGGGGGATGCCAGACGTAACGGTGTGGGAGCAGGAAGAGAAGCCATTGCAAGTGATTCTCTGGCTACAATTAGATAAATAAGAATGGAACCAGGTGAACAGCGGTAGCAGTGAGAGTGCGAGCCAGGGGGCAGCTGGGAAGGTAAGTTTAAGTATAAAGTACTTACTTAGAGATTCGGCAGCTTCGGCAGGGTGGGAAAAAAAACCTGAAAAAGTGACATTACAGGAAAGCTGTGACCTGATTGGCTGGTAGGGAATCTGTACCGAATTTGAAAATAAAACTGATAAAAATTGATTAAAACACTAATTAACTAATTAATAAGTAGAGTAACTAAACCAGAGGGAGGAGATTACTGTATTTAGACAGCATTTAATATTTATTGTAGAAATCTAGCACTAGGGACCACATAGTGAAGTGTATCATAATTTAGTAAGGATTTAATAAGTATTTATTTATTTTATATCAATTAACTAATTAGTGCTAGAAATGACAGTTAGAGGGGTGAAGTGCTTCACCTGTGAGATGTGGGAGGTCCGTGACGCTTCCAGCGTTCCGGGCGACTACATCTGCAGGAAGTGTACCCAGTTGCAGCTCCTCACAGACCGCATGGATCGGTTGGAGCGGCAACTGGATGCACGTAGGAGCATGCAAGTGGCGGAAAACGTCATAGACAGGAGTTTTAGAGAAGTGGTTACACCCAAGGTGCAGGCAGATAGATGGGTGACCGCTAGAAGGGGCAGGCAGTCAGTGCAGGAATCCCCTGTGGCTATCCCCCTCTCTAACAAGTATACCGTTTTGGATACTGTTGGGGGGGATGGCCTATCAGGGGAAAACAGCAGCAGCCAGAGCAGTGGCACCACGGTTGGCACTGTTGTTCAGCAGGGAGGGACAAGCGCAGAAGAGCAATAGTTATAGGGGACTCTATAGTCAGGGGCACAGATAGGCGCTTCTGTGGACGTGAAAGAGACTCCAGGAAGGTATGTTGCCTCCCTGGTGCCAGGGTCAAGGATGTCACTGAACGGACAGAGGTTGTGGTACACATCGGTACCAATGACATAGGCAGAAAGAGTGATGAGGTCCTGCAGGGGGAGTTTAGGGAGTTAGGTAGTAAGTTAAAAACAGGACCTCTAGGGTTGTAATCTCTGGATTACTCCCTGTGTCACGTGCCAGTGAGGCTAGAAATAGGAAGATAGTGCAGCTAAACACATGGCTGAGCAGCTGGTGTAGGAGGGAGGGTTTCAGATATCTAGACCATTGCGCTCTCTTCAGGGACAGATGGGACCTGTACAAGAAGGACTGGTTGCATCTAAACTGGAAGGGCACTAATATCCTGGCTGCAAGGTTTGCTAGCGTCACTCGGGAGGGTTTAAACTAGTGTGGCAGGGGGGTGGGAACCAGAGCAGTAGGACAGCTAGTGAAGTAAATGAGGAGGGCAGAGTAAATAAGGCCAGTAGGACTAAGAGGAAGAGCAGGCAGGGAGATGTTGCTGAGCACAGCGGGACTGGTGGTCTGAAGTGCATTTGTTTCAATGCGAGAAGTATAACAGGTAAGGCAGATGAACTTAGAGCTTGGATTAGTACTTGGAAATATGATGTTGTTGCTATTACAGAGACTTAGTTGAGGGAAGGGCAGGATTGGCAGCTAAATGTTCCAGGCTTTAGAAGCTTCAGGCAGGATAGAGGGGGATGTAAAAGGGGTGGGGGAGTTGCATTACCGGTTAAGGAGAATATCACAGCTGTACTGTGGGAGGACACCTCAGAGGGGTCATGCAGCGAGGTAATATGGGTGGAGCTCAGGAATAGGAACGGTGCAGTCACAATGTTGGGGATTTACTACAGGCCTCCCAACAGCCAGCGGGAGGTAGAGGAGCAGATGTGTAGACAGATTTTGGAAAGTTGTAAAGGTAACAGTGTTGTAGTGGTGGGTGATTTTAACTTCCCCTATATTGACTGGGACTCACTTAGTGCTAGGGGCTTGGATGGGGCAGAATTTGTGAGGAGTATCCAGGAGGGCTTCTTGAAACAATATGTAGATAGTCCAACTAGGGATGGGGCCATTCTGGACCTGTATTGGGGAATGAGCCCGGCCAGGTGGTCGAAGTTTCAGTGGGGGAGCATTTCGGGAGCAGTGACCATAATTCCATAAGTTTTAAGGTACTTGTGGATAAGGATAAGAGTAGTCCTCGGGTGAAGGTGCTAAATTGGGGGAAGGCTAATTATCACAATATTAGGCAGGAACTGAAGAATTTAGATTGGGGGCGGCTGTTTGAGGGTAAATCAACATCTGACATGTGGGAGTCTTTCAAACGTCAGCTGATTAGAATCCAGGACCAGCATGTTCCTGTGAGGAAGAAAGACAAGTTTGGCAAGTTTCGGTAAGCTTGGATAACACAGGATATTGTGAGCCTAGTCAAAAAGAAAAAGGAAGTATTTGTAAGGGCTGGAAGGCTAGGAACAGATGAAGCACTTGAGGAATATAAAGACAGTAGGAAGGAACTTAAGCAAGGAGTTAGGAGGGCTAAAAGGGGTCATGAAAAGTCATTGGCAAACAGGATTAAGGAAAATCCCAAGGCTTTTTATACATATATAAAGAGCAAGAGGGTAACCAGGGAAAGGGTTGGCCCACTCAAGGACAGAGATGGGAATCTATGCGTGGAGCCAGAGGAAATGGGCGAGGTGCTAAATGAGTACTTTGCATCAGTATTCACCAAGGAGAAGGACATTTTGAATGATGAGCCTAGGGAAGGGAGTGCAGATAGTCTCAGTCATCTCATTATCAAAAAGGAGGAGGTGTTGGGTGTCTTGCAAAGCATTAAGGTAGATAAGTCCCCAGGGCCTGATGGGATCTACCCCAGAATACTGAGGGAGGCAAGGGAAGAAATTGCTGGGGCCTTGACAGAAATCTTTGCATCCTCATTGGCTACAGGTGAGGTCCCAGAGGACTGGAGAATAGCCAATGTTGTTCCTTTGTTTAAGAAGGGTGGCAAGGATAATCCAGGAAATTATAGGCCAGTGAGCCTTACGTCAGTGGTAGGGAAACTATTAGAGAGGATTCTTCGGGACAGGATTTACTCCCATTTGGAAACAAACGAACTTATTAGCGAGAGACAGCATGGTTTTGTGAAGGGGAGGTCGTGTCTTACTAATTTGATTGAGTTTTTTGAGGAAGTGACTAAGATGATTGATGAGGGAAGGGCAGTGGATGTTGTCTATATGGACTTTAGTAAAGCCTTTGACAAGGTCCCGCATGGCAGACTGGTGCAAAAGGTGAAGTCACGCGGGATCAGAGGTGAGCTGGCAAGGTGGATACAGAACTGGCTCGGTCACAGAAGACAGAGGGTAACAGTGGATGGGTGTTTTTCTGAATGGAGGGATGTGACTAGTGGTGTTCCGCAGGGATCAGTGCTGGGACCTTTGCTGTTTGTATTATATATAAATGATTTGGAGCAAAATGTAGCTGGTCTGATTAGTAAGTTTGCGGACGACACAAAGGTTGGTGGAGTTGCGGATAATGATGAGGATTGTCAGAGGATACAGCAGGATATAGATTGGTTGGAGACTTGGGCGGAGAAATGGCAGATGGAGTTTAATCCGGACAAATGTGAGGTAATGCATTTTGGCAGGTCTTATGCAGGTGAGAGGTATACAGTAAATGGCAGAACCCTTAGGAGTATTGACAGGCAGAGAGATCTGGGCGTACAGGTCCACAGACCACTGAAAGTGGCAACGCAGGTGGATAAGGTAGTCAAGAAGGCATTCGGCATGCTTGCCTTCATCGGTCGGGGCGTCGAGTATAAAAATTGGCAAGTCATGTTGCAGCTGTACAGAACCTTAGTTAGGCCACACTTAGAATATTGCGTGCAATTCTGGTCGCCACACTACCAGAAGGACGTGGAGGCTTTGGAGAGGGTACAGAGGAGGTTTACCAGGATGTTGCCTGGTCTGGAGGGCATTAGCTATGAGGAGAGGTAGGAAAAACTGGGATTGTTTTCATTGGAACGACGGAGGTGGAGGGGCGACATGATAGAGGTTTATAAAGTTATGAGCGGCATAGACAGAGTGGATAGTCAGAAGCTTTTTCCCAGGGTGGAAGAGTCAGTTACTAGGGGACATAGGTTTAAGGTGCGAGGGGCAAAGTTTAGAGGGGATGTGCGAGGCAAGTTCTTTACACAAAGGATGGTGAGTGCTTGGAACTTGCTGCCAGGGGAGGTGGTGGAAGCAGATACGATAGCGACGTTTAAGAGACATCTTGACAAATATATGAATAGGAAGGGAATAAAGGGATATGGGCCCCGGAAGTGCAGAAGGTGTTAGTTTTGGCAGGCATCAAGATTGGCGCAGGCTTGGAGGTCCAAATGGCCTGTTACTGCGCTGTACTGTTCTTTGTTCTTTGAGAGCAGTCTCACCCAGCTGGACAACAGTGGAGAGGCATTGGAGGAGGATGGTGTGGTCAACCATGTCAAAGGCTGCAGACAGGTCGAGAAGGACGAAGAGGGAAAGTTTATCTTTGTCACAGTCACATAGGAAGTCATTTGTAACTTTGATAAGAGCTGTTTTGGTACTTTGGCGTGGTGGAAGTCTGATTGGAAGGATTCAAACGTGGAACTCTGGGAAAGATGGGCACGGATTTGGGAGGCGGCAACGCGTTCAAGGATTTTGGAGAGAATGGGGAAGTTGGAGGTGGGACAGTAATTTGTAAAGACGGTGAGGTCAAGGGTTGTTTTTTTTGACAAGGGGTGATAATGGCAGATTTAAAGGAGAGAGGGACAACACCTGAAGAGAGAGAACCGTTAACAATGTGGGCTAACATGAGGACCAAGAGGGAAGTTGGGTTGCTAGCAGTTAGTGGAAATAGGGTTGAGGGAGCAGGAGGGTGGGTCTCATGGACAAGATGTGCTCGGAGACGGCATGAGAGGAGATGGGAGAGAAACTGGAGAAAGATGCGAGTTCAGGGCTAGTGAAAGGGGAACTTTAGCGGAAGTTCAGCCCAGTGGAGTAGTGATCCAACATGAGTACTCAGGTTTATCACACTCCACAATCCAGCATGTGTACAACATACAGTGGTTCACTCACAGCTCTTACACTAATTCTACATTTGATCTTTACATTCCATGTACATTACCACTAAATCATAGCACATCAAAAATATATAAAAGTGACATTAGAATAACAATGTGGAGGCAGCAAGATTAACTTAGGTCCTCTTCTGATCATTCTGTTGCCATTTTTATATGGACCATTTCGTTTTATTACTATAAATACTAGTGGCCAGCCCAACATCTCCAAGACTATCAAAGATATGGATGAGTGACTTTCACACACTCCATCAGCTCCTAACCTTAAGAAGAAACCCTTGCCTTCGGCCCACTTCCACAATGCATTCCATGTTCAGCAGAAAGCTGTTTGAACTCATGTGCTGATCCCACAAACAGCCCAGGACTTTGAGGTACTCAGGTAGTGTGAACTCTCATTCCAACAGCAGTCTGTGGTACTTTTCACCCTGGGGATGCCTGCTATGTGGGTAAAGCCTAGTGCTCTCTCATGCTGCTACATTCTATCCAGGGGTAAGAAGATATAGGTGCTTCTCCAGGGGTAGAGAGCCTTGGTGATCTTCCTGATAGAGTTGTGGACTGCAAACAGTCAGACATTGCTGATGTCACCTGCTGCTGCCTGAAAAGAGCCTCTGGCATCATATGCAAGGGCCATGGCGACCCTGACATGCCCTGGTGTGTGGCTGCAGTTGTGGGTGCAGTAGGTGATATAGCTTGGTGATGGCCTTCTTCAGGAAGTGAAGGCACCTGTGACATGGCTCCTCAGTAAAGTTCACATTGGAGATGTGCTCCCTGAATACCCACTGTGGATATGGCCTCCAGTCAGTGCCTTCCTCCTACCACTCTTGTGACAGCTGCTCCTGCTCTTTGCTGTCCTCTAGCCCTGAAGGCAGCCCTAGGAGACCACCCATGACTGTAGAGAAACTATTTATGAGGCAGCCAAGAACCGTGCAACATCAGCAAAATCTTGTTTTTTGCGGACAAAGTGAACTTTCCAAAATGATAAAGCATACCAAGTATCACCCAGAGATTAACCCATAGCCTGAAATGACAAATCGGCAACTGATCTATAAGTTCTGCATGATCCCTTTAAATAGCATTGGTGAGGGTTCTTGCTGCTGGTTAGCATTCCGTGTGGTTAGGTGACTACAGCACATGGGGAGTCAGCTGCTGGGGCAGACCAAAATTGGAACAGGGTCCTACAAGAAGCATCGGACCTGACTTTAAATAAGGTATTTGTTACTTTTAAATACTTCTATTGTACTCTACTGTTGGGAACACTCGATCCAATATGGTGGACAACGCAATTGTGACTGGAAATGCATGTGCTTTGCGCCCACCATATTGGTTACTTAAGAGGCTGTTTAACACCTTTAAAATAGCGCAGGGTGAACTAATTTCTAGATCTTGAAGTTTTGTTCAGTAAACAAGGAAGACTGGGTGGATGCTATGGTAGTTTTAATCATTCCAATTTGTTGATAATTTAATTTAAGCACAATTTGTTGTTTTATCAATTATCTAATCAATCAGGATCAACAGCAACCAATATGGTGGATATGTTGAGTTTAATCAGAGTTTAAGGTGGGATATAGCTGTAATAGTACTAGTTCTACAGCAAAAACATACAAGAGTGACAAGCAGCGAATACTAATTCAGTTTGGGCCAGACAGCTGGCATGTGCGAACAGTTCTGTCTTCTTCTTTCTCTTTTCTTCTCCGTGCTTCATGTTTTCACAACTTCTCAAACTACCCAAGAGTATTAGCATGGATCTACCCTTAGCAGTCTCTCTCCATCGCCTACTGCACCGAGGTCTTCTCTTATAAAATACCCTTTTTCAGGGGTGGACCTGGATAGACTATTGACAGACCTTATTGCCCTATAAGGATTTCCTTTACCACAAAATGGCCAGTAATATATCGAGTTCTTTATGTAAACAATGGGGTAAAAGCCTAATGTTAACCATCTGCCATTAGCTTCTTGAGCTTTTGTACGCATCTTCTGGCCTTGATCAACCAAGCCTTTATTCCATCTTTCCTTATCTCACCCTAGCCTGTTCCTGATGACTGGTTTTATCCTCCCAAGAAATATTCCATCTCCGGCCTTCAAAGCTAACTTCCAGAAATTTAATTATATGTATATGCTCTATTATCAGTTATTTATGTCCAAAGCTGTTTGTAAGGCCTGTTAATGAGCTGTTCATAATGGACATCCAGTCTAAGTAGTCTAATTCCTCATCAGACTATTGAACCATAGCATTGTTCACTAAAGTAACTTATATTATATGAATACTTTGCTTCAGTATTCACTAGTGAGAGGGACCTGGTCGTTTGTGAGGACAGCGTGGAACAGGCTGATATGCTTGAACAGGTTGAAGTTAAGAGGGAGGATGTGCTGGAAATTTTGAATGATATGAGGACAGATAAGTCCCCGGGGCCAGACGGGATATACCCAAGGATATTACGGGAAGCGAGGGAAGAGATTGCTGCGCCTTTGACGATGATATTTGCGTCTTCACTGTCCACTGGAGTAGTACCGGATGATTGGAGGGTGGCAAATGTTGTTCCCTTGTTCAAGAAAGGGAATAGGGATAACTGTGGGAATTATAGACCAGTCAGTCTTACGTTGGTAGTGGACAAATTATTGGAGAGGATTCTGAGAGACAGGATTTATGATTATTTGGAAAAGCATGGTTTGGTTAGAGACAGTCAGCATGGCTTTGTGAGGGGCAGGTCATGCCTCACAAGCCTTATTGAATTCTTTGAAGATGTGACAAAACACATTGATGAAGAAAGAGCAGTAGATGTGGTGTATATGGATTTTAGCAAGGCGTTTGATAAGGTTCCCCATGGTAGGCTCATTCAAAAAGTAAGGAGGCATGGGATTCAGGGAAAGTTGGCTGTCTGGATACAAAATTGGCTAGCCCATAGAAGTCAGAGGGCGGTAGTAGATGGAAAGTATTCAGCCTGGAGCTCGGTGATCTGTGGTGTTCCACAAGGATCTGTTCTGGGACCTCTGCTCTTTGTGATTTTTCTAAATGACTTGAATGAGGAAGTGAAAGGCTGGGTTAGCAAGTTTGCCGATGACACGAAGGTTGCTGGAGTTGTGGATAGTGTGGAAGGCTGTTGTAGGTTGCAACGGGACATTGACAGGATGCAGAGCTGGGCTGAGAAGTGGCAGATGGAATTCAAGCTGGAAAAGTGTGAAGTGATTCATTTTAGAAGGTCGAATTTGAATGCAGAATACAGGCTTAAAGACAGGATTCTTGGTAGTGTGGAGGAACAGAGGGATCTTGGGGTCCATGTCCGTAGATCGCTCAAAGTTGCCACTCAAGTTGATAGGGTTGTTAAGAAGGCGTATGGTGTGTTGGCTTTCATTAACAGGGGGATTGAGTTTAAGAGCCATGAGGTTATGCTGCAGCTCTATAAGGCCCTGGTTCGACCACACTTGGAATATTGTGTTCAGTTCTGGTCGCCTCATTATAGGAAGGATATGGAAGCTTTAGAGAGGGTGCAGAGGAGATTTACCAGGATGCTGCCTGGACTGGAGGGCATGTCCTACGAAGAAAGATTGAGGCAGCTAGGGCTTTTCTCATTGGAGCGAAGAAGGATGAGAGGTGACTTGATAGAGGGGTACAAGATGATGAGAGGCATAGATAGAGTGGATAGTCAGAGACTTTTTCCCAGGGTGGAAAGGGCTATCACCAGGGGGCATAATCATAAGGTGATTGGAGGAAGGTTTCGGGGAGATGTCAGAGGTAGGTTCTTTACACAGAGAGTGGTGGGTGCGTGGAATGTGCTGCTAGCGGTGGTAGTAGAAGCAGATACGTTAGGGGCATTTAAGCGACTCTTGGATAGGTACATGGATGATCGTAGAATGAAGGGTAGGTAGTTAGTTTGATCTTAGAGTAGGTTAAAGTTTCGGCACAACATCGTGGGCCGAAGGGCCTGTACTGTGCTGTACTGTTCTATGTTCTATGTTCTATATTCTACTACCATACACTAATTAACTTTCGTATTTCAGCAAGCATCCTAATTAAGCAAGGTTAAATGAAAATCCTAACAGAGCTTTGTAATATTGTTATTTGTGTTAAGTATCTATCCTATTGCTCTCCCACTATTGCAGAGGCCTCGTCTGACCATGGCCCCCTTTTGGCCTAGTTACAGCTATCATCACCTAAGAATAATCATTCCACTGATTTGTTTCTACAGAAAACGAAACCTTATGCAGTTTCCAGTAAAACAAAACTTACAGCAGTAACCTATTCTTTTACCTATTTCAGGCTGACTACTAATATATGTTTATTCTAAACATATTCCTAATTTCTAACAGCTCATCGTATCTTTATTCAACACCAAAGATTAATTTGTCACAATTGTGACAGCAGTTAAATTAATAATTTTATTTTCAAACAAAAATTTGCCTTTAACATCAAGAATGTTGATGGATGTGCATGTGTGTGTGTATATGCATCTGTGTGTGTATGTGCATGTGTGTGTGTATGTGCATCTGTGTGTGTATGTGCGTGTATGTGTGTGTGTGCGTGTATGTGTGTGTGTGTGTGCAAGAAGGCACATGTGTATATTTGGGAAAGGGATCTTTCACTTTCAACTGTTCTGTCATTAGGAAATTGAACCTGGCCACCAGATTGTGTAAGTATTTTAAATATTTCATTTTTGCGCTTCCCTCGGAAAATGTCCATCATATGTTCCCAATGAGATCCAGATGTGGACCAAATGGGAAGGCTGACTTCCGCAAGGAATACTTCATCACCAAGACAGTGACTTGGATGCAAAAGATTGAGGTGGGCCAGATGAGACCAAAACCTGTTTTCTGATTAAAATGCAAGCCCAATGTACTGGCATATTTTCAATAAATCGTCAACACAAATAAAAGGGACAGAGCTTAATACAGATAAATTGTGGTTAGCTTGCGATGGGACAGCACTTTCCTTCTGAAAGTTGTGTCTGTGTTTAATTAGATTATAAATATTGTTTTTGAACCAGTTCCTCAACACTCCTCCCCCTTATACTTAGAATGTTTTGAGCAAATGCCAGATTTCCAACAGGATCCTTTTTTCTTAGACTGCTGAAAAATATTAGTTTGTTCCTGCTTTCAAACCACCACACATCTCGGGATAGGTGCAAACCGATCGTGTAGCGCCAACCAGATCATCAATTTACAACTTTGCTAGGTTTCCCTCCTAACCCCCTCTTCCCTGGACAGAGTAAGATTATTCAGAATATGTTGTGCAGAGATGAATTTTGTTGTTGCTGTGGTGGAGTTATTTGGATGTTGCGCAAATACCTGCTACTCAGAACGAGCAAGTGTGGGCTGGTGTTTGAGAGATTCACTTTGAGAAGATGTAGTACATAACTAATACAGTTTTTGGGTAAATTATACCCTAGCAGAATGCTGGCCTCTATTTGTATTGTGAGATAGTTCAGTCCTTTCCACCCTTTATTCTGTTTTGATCTTAACAAAAGCAGTTGCAAACATTTTTCTTCATCTTGACATTTAATTCTCTTAATGTGACCTCGTTCATGAGCTGTTAAATATCTGGTTTAATTTAGGCAGAATTACTATTTTACTATTGACTAATTTCATAATGTAAGCACTGACCTTTAATTGTTTGGAAGCTACATTCACTAAAAATAAAATGTGTTAAACATGTTTTAATTTTCATTAAAATCCGGTGTTGAGTGATAATAAAATAGATTTATGAAAGTCAAAATTACCTTACATACAGAAGCTCCTGTTAACTTACAAACTCTATCTCACGGGCAATGCAGTTCTAACTACTTTTGTCTAACTGATGCATAGTTAGATACCTGATGTAAGGAACTGTCAATAAATTCTTATACTCAAATGCGCATAAAACACTGATTCGCTTTGCTTTTGTTTGGAATCAGTTTAGGCCCTGACTCCAGATTTACAACTTTGGCACTGTAACAAAGCTCCAGTTGCAATATAAATGCAGCCTGAAAGTCATTACATTCTCACACTGGGCCTGGGAATAATTGTCTATATGATCCTGCATCATGGGTAATTAGTAGTAGGAGAAAGAAAATGTTAAGATCAGCAGCCATCTTTTAAAGTTTAAAACTTGTTACAATAACTTTTATTTGAATATATTTCTGTTATAACATATGGGGAGAATTTTAACCATTAAAAATGGCCGGTTTAGATCAGGTGGGTAGTTAAAGTCTTAAAAATCTGAATCCTGACACTAACCTGCCTCCAACCCACCCACCCACTTCTGGCTTTAACAAAGATGGAACGATGGGCGAGCTGTGAGCCTCATTGATATTGGACTTTTTGAGTTTTACTATGGACAGCTGGGAAACCCAGCAGTTACACTGAGGCAAGGGCAGCTGGTGAGTGCATTTACATCTGTTCGCTGGATCCAGCGTTCCTGCCTGGGCAACACCCTTGTTTGGGGAAGACACCCTGCCTTCTCCACAAGGCCTCCAAAATCCCTGCTTCCCGCCACACGCTGGTCTCCGATCCCCTTCCCAGGCCTCAAACCCCCACCCCCACCCCCTCATACCTTCAATCCTCCTGCCAGGCCTTCGGTCCTCTCTCACCATCACAATCTCCTTCCCACACCTTTAATTCCCCCCCAGGCCTTTGACCCTTCCATCAGGCCTTCGATTTCCATCCCCCTGCTGACCTCCCCCCACCCACGGGACTCTGGGATCAGCAGCTGCCCCAAGATTGTTGCCCTGCCCCCTGATGAAATCACCACCCCCCTCCACGCCCCCCTCCCTGGGATCGACCCACTCTCCCATCAATCAGGCTGACCTCTGGGCGGGAACTGGTCAGTGATATCACACGCATGCTGTAGAGCTAAAACTCTGCAGTGTGCAAGGGAACCTCGACTTCTAGATTATCCACAATTTACTGACTGCCCTATGCCCCACCTCTGCTCCTGACAGGTCAGGTGTGTTGAAACCCAAGTCACATCACAAAAACTGACTAGTAACTCACTGAATCAAAATGGGCCTAGATGTTTCTAGTGCTGTTGTGTTTTGTTAGAATAATACCAGTTTTATTTTGCGGTAAAACCCACCACTAACCGTGTTTGCAGCACTGTGATTGGACGGCAGCTCTCAGAGGTGGGATCCTCATCTTTAAAGGGGATCCTGACGCCAGCCACTTAAGTGCTGAAACAATGTAAGATCACGCGGGGGGTAAGGGGGGGTGGTTTCAGAAAGGCCGAGGCGGCGCTCCCCCCACCTCAGCCTGGTGCTGGGAGCTCTGCCAGCGCCACAAAATCCAGCCCTTAAGGTCAGTTAATCTAATAATTAAGGGGCAAAATTGTTTTAAATCTACACGTTTACTCTTGAATTCCAAAGTCAGGATCAACCACTAATGCTATTTAATCCAACCTGAAGTTGGATTTAATAACACCAAAATGTATTTGTGTTCTCTCCGAAACCTATAGGATAGAAATACAGAAACATTTAGAAACAGGAACGTCCTATTTGATTCAACAGCATAACCCTTCCTTTGTTTGTCTCAGCCTTACCTTGCCATATCACTCCTGCTAGTGATAAATCTTTACTGTGCTCTGGTCAGACTACACCTGCATTACTGGCCAGTATTTAGTTAGCATGACTGGCCTGAAAACCGGGAGCAACCCCATCTCAGCCGTTTGTGGGACCCCCGGCTGCATTTTTTGGCCGTCTGGCAACTCATTAGGTGCTGTCGGGCCTTCTGTCCCATTAAAGGACGGGTGCCTGTCCACAAGAGCTGCTGGCCAATTGGAAGAGTGGCAGCTCAGCAATCTCAGCAGTGTCACTGGGAGTGGTGGCCACTGCTGGGACTGCACCTAACAGAGAGGACACCATGGGCGCAGCCAACCTTCAGACTGGTAAGAGGAACTTGGGGTTTCCGGGGCCAGTCAGGCAGGCCCCAGAGAGGGGAGGGTGGGGTGTGGGGTTGGTGATGGTGGGGAGGGGGGTTGCTATGGTGGCAGCTATTGCTACCAGGGCCCTCTCCATGAGCCACAGAGTGCCTGATTAGGAGGTCCCCTTCCGAGCCTACAAGGTGACCGCCAGGGTTCACCAGGCAGTCTCCCCACATGGTGAAGAGTCTATCTGCTGCTGGTAAAATGCCAGCAGCAGTGGGAAGATGCCCTTAATTGCCCATTTAAGTGGCTCAATTGGTCTCTGGGTGGGAAGACTGCCCTCCACCTTCCCTGCTGCTGGTAAAATGCCATGGCGGTGGGAATGCGACAGGCACTCCACCCCCACCTTCCCCCACCTCCCAGCCATCCCTAGAGGGCGAGTAAAATCAGTCCACTGTGTTCAGTTGGGGTCACAGCACTGGAGGCAGTGCAGAGAAGAATCACAAGGCTGATACACCGTGTCAGAGTTCTGAGTTATGAGGAAAGACTCGCGAGACTTGGGCTTTCACCCTAGAAAGTAAGCATCAGAAATATGATCTTTTAGAGGGAAATAAGATTGTTAAGGGCAAAGAGATAGTTACCCAGTTAAATTAAGTTAAATTAAATTGTTGGTGGAAGAATGCAAGGGTACAGGTTCGAAATGGTAAAAGGAATGATACCAGAAAATTTTTCTTCACACAGAGTGATTAATGTGTAGAATTACGGTGAATTTTACAGCACAGAAACAGGCTAATCAGCTCAACAGGTGTTTATGCTTCATATGATCTTCCTCCCATCTTACTTCCTCTTACTCTATCACCATATCCTTCTATTCCTTTCTTGCTTGTGTACTTATCTAGCCTTAAATGCATCTGTGCTAATCTCCTTTACCACTCCACATTATCACACTCTCTGAGTAAAGAAAAAGCTTCTAGATATTGTAGAGGAGGCAAAAACCCTGAAATCATTTAAGAAACAATTATGTGCTACAATGCGGAATGTTTGGATCTTTCTGGATGGTTGATTTAAGATAGGCCAAGCGGCCTTCATCATCCTTAATTATCTTGTGCTGGGTCCCTTTCACAACCACAGGACATCTTAAAGTGCTTTACAGCCAGTAAATTACTTTTGAAGTGTAATCACTGTTACGATGTAGGAAACATGGCAGCAAATTAGTGCGTTGCAAGCTCCCAATTTGATAACAACCAGATAATCTGTTTCTGTGATGTTGATTGAGGGATAAATATTGGCCATGACACTGGGGAAAACTCTCCTGTCCTTCTTCAATGTAGTGCTATGGGATCTTTTATATCCACCTGAGCAGACAGATGGGGTTTTGTTTTAAACTCCTTATCCAAAAGACAGTGCCTCCAATAGTATTGCACTGGAGTATTAGCCTTGATTGTTGCACTCAAGTCCTGGAGTGGGAGATGACCCCATAACCTTTTGACTCAGAGGTAAGAGTGCTACCGCTGAGCTACAGCTAATCAGCTGGCTAGGCTTCTTCTACAAAACATGAGAAGACAAGAGCTAAGTAGCTGCCACTCTGCCTACATTGCTTCATCAGAAGTCTGGCAAAAAACCCTTTGTATGTGTAAATAGGGTTTCTGCCACATATGCTGGCAGAGAGAGAATAGCTACAAGCAATTTCCCAGCCTATATTTAATGTATTATCAGAATTCAATTTATTTATACTCCTTAGAATCTTGAATACCTCAGTAAGATCTCCCCTGCAACTTCTTTTCTCCAATATAGGCACTCTCAGTTTTTGTAGCCCCTTCTCACAGCTCAGGTGCCTAGTCCAAGGCACCAATTTAATTACTCTTCATGTACACTCCAATGCCAAGATATCATCACTGTTATTTGGTGATTAGAACTATACATGGTATTTCAGGTATATGTAAAGCAATGCTTTGTACAAACTCACTATAATTTCCGAGGTCTTTAGTTCTATCTCTCTGCTATATTAGTATGTTTCTTGCTTGTTTCCTTCATTGCTGCCAGACACTGGCTTTAGCAAGTAATCTATGAGGACCTGTGATCAATCTCCTTTATAAATATTTTGGTACAAATTAAACCTTGGTCAAACTGTTTATCCTAGACAGACTGAGCAACAATAAGGAGCTTTTTGGAACAACAGAAGTGAAAAACTGAATTTGCTGACAATAACATACATTTCAATTGTACTTTCAGTTCCCAGTGCTAAAGTTATTTAGACAGGGGCATATACATACATAGAATGAGAACTCCAACCTTGATGAAGAGTAACTGATGGATAGATTGCCTGGAGTAATGTTTTAATCTTAAGTAATCTCAAAAACATGAAGTTCTTGCTAAGATTTCTTGGAAATTTAATTCAGAAGCCTGGAAGAGGTTGGAGGAGAGTGAATGCTACAAGTTGGAACATTAGATTTTGTTCACACTCCAAAATGAAAGAAATCCAGTGGTAGTTGTTGCAATTTTAAAAAGATTAGTATAGCAATGTAAGTATGTGCAAGGTATTAGCTGAAGTTAGAAGATGAAGAAACAGGAATGGATGGAGACTACAGGTGACCCCCTCAAGATATGCTTCAGAGGCTACAGTCAGTGCACCACAGAGAAAGATGCAACTATTTTCATACACCAGTTAAACTTCTACCTAAAATGTTATGCATGCAAATCTCATATGTGTAGCTTTGCTACAAAGTCCTAACTGTGTTTCTCCCCGGGGGCAGGCTGCACTGCTGGCCGATACACTGCGGCCTGTGTGCTGCTCTCTGAGGATATGGGCACATGCAGGTGCATCCCGTGCATGTGCCAGAAAATATTTATTCAGCCCAACTGGCAGATGTGATGCCAAATTTGGACAACACAGGTCCTAGAAATGCCTGCATTGTCTACTTATAAAATAAGTGTGAAACAGCAACATGCACCCTGCAGTTGCGTTATTTAAAGGGCCAGGCACCCTAATTGCAGGTAAGTTAAATTTGTGGAACTTTTTCTCTTGCAAAGTGTTTAGGTGAGTTCCTGCATTTTCCTGAGAGAATTGTCATATCCTCACAAGGATGGCAGAGGAGTGGCTGACCTGTTCTCATAAGGATTGTTACAGGTATGGGACCTGCAGTGGCAGTGCCTCTGGGTCTGCAACATGACAGGGAGACGGAGCAGAGGAGCCCTGTGCCATGCCCTCTGCCTAGTTGGAGCTAGATTCCTCCATGCTCCTTGACAGTGACAGGTGGCTGCCTGGCATGTTAGCCAATGCACCCAGCATCTTGGTGTGCATGCCCATCTGCATTGTCCTGTGTCCTGCTCCATCAAGGTCCTCATTTGAGTCCTCTATAGCAATACTTGTATGTGACCTCACCCTCCTGTGAGCTGGCAAACAAACCTTCCTTTATCCATGGCCTGGTTGTAGTCCACTCGTGTTTGGTGTGCTGATCCCAAACCTATACTAATCTCCAAGGTAAGTGCAGTGTCAGTATCTGCGCTGGTGGCTGTGAGTGTCAGATCAATTGACGAGTCCTCTTTATCAGCGCTGTGCTATTGCTGTCTTTTCTCCTCCTGGGCTCCTGTGGCTGGGCAGGTGTCAGTTCTTGGGTGTCTGAAAGCAGGAACCCAGAAGGGGAAGGTTGGTGTTGGGGAAGTGGGTTGGGGTGGGAAGCTGGAGGTTCATGGTCTCACCATCTGCAGCTTGATAATCATGCCGGATAGCAGCATGTGGGTTTGCTGAGAGCTGATAAGGGGCATAAGGCAGGAACATCCTCAATGTTCTCAGCAACATCAGATGCTACAGGTCCTGTCGTAACCAGCATCATGTAACAGAGAGCCATCTTCTCTGTAGGGCTCAGGAGATGCAGGTGTTCCTAGCCCCCAGCATCTCTGCTCTGCTCCCTTCTATTGTGGGCCACCTTGTCCCACAAGAGAGAGGGCAGTATGTCAGTGATTGTACTGCACTGTGTTTGGGTGATGTACCTGCCATAGCTGAATAGTTGGAGGTTTGTGGCGGCAGTGAGAGGTGGGTGTGAGGCTGGCAGCATTGGTAGGTGTGTGAGGGTGATGTGAAGTATCTGGATGTTGGGACTGAGTCTTGAGTGCCAGGGAGTGCTGATGGGTGACTGATGAGGGTGTGGTAAATTGAGCAATTGGTGGTGTGGTGGACAGGAGACATTGTGTGAAGATACATTCACCTACATTGACCCTCTGCATGAGGACATTAGGCCTCTGGTGACAATACTGCAGGTCCTCGGGTCCGGACTCTAGCAGTTGACTTCCCCAGCCACCTGCTCTCATTCCCTTCTAAGAGTCGTCCTTGAGGGTCTCCTGGCCCCCCTTGGGACCATGGCATCTCTCCTTCTGCCCACCTCTACTTCTAATGCCTTCTGTGTTGCCACTGCCACTCTGCACCTCTCTGTCTGCCCTAGTGTTCAGTTTCCAAGAATTTAAATTACAGCAATCTTTTTATGCATCTACCCTTTAGGAGGCAGCCTACCTTTAAAAAGAGCCTGTGCCACATGATCGGCATGCTGCCGGGGCCTCCTGCTCTGTGCAGAGCTGACAAGTAGCATTAAGAAAGCAGCACTGGAAGTGCATGAGTTAGCGTCACAATTATTCAGATGAGGTAAGTACATGGTTGCCCACCTCGATCTGAACAGGCGTGGGTACGTCTCAAATCAGAGCCCCCGCGCCCAGAAATTACTGCAAACAAACTTCTAGACCTATATGTTTTTATATCAACACCATTAAAGATATAAACTTAAGCAATTGCTAACTGTTGTTAACTATTTAAACTAAAAGAAGGCCGACTTTGCCAAACATGTACTGTAATCCTCTAAAGCAAATGCTACTGATGTGCTTTATTAAGTTGTGACACATAATTCTGAACTGAGACAAAACAGAAAATGCTTAAACCACTCAACACGTCAGGCAGCATCGAAAACAAGTTAAAGTTCCAGGCTTGCTCCCTTCGTCTGACCAGTTCTGATGAAAGGTGCAAGCCTGAACTGCTTGCTGTCTCCAAAGGTACAGCCTGACCTTCTGAGTGGTTCCAATATTTTCTGTTTTTGTTTCTAATTTCCAGCATCTGCAGTAATATTCAATCTGAACTGAGTTATTGCTAATGTTAAATTGATCATACTTAATGTTGCAGTTCCTAAACTAAGTATTACTTTCTTTGCAATGATTAAGAATTTTCTTTCTCTATCCATCATTAGTTGCTCGCAGAAGGTGGCGCTGGGCCTTCTCCTTGAATTCCTCTTAGCATTGATTGCATAGAAATAGTGTAATAATGTGATTATTAAAGTTAAAAATCAAACTGTCTTGATCAGTTCTTAATATCTTCAGGTGAGGCAAATATTAAATTGGTTCTGCTTATATAGAGTGATGTAAGAGCCAAATGAAGCATCACACATGAAAACTTGAGAAATTCGCCTAACACTTAATTTATTATGTCTACAGTAGAAAAAACAACTGAAAACAATGTGATTCTATATTTATAATATTATAACCATTCTTCAGGCTTAAAGAAATCCTCTAACAATTTTTTACAGCTATTTCCTGCAACGAGAGCTATTTCAGCTTTCAAAAATTGGAAGGGCCTGTAGGTTGTTATAATTTAGTAATTCTGTGGTATGTTATGCAATTGCCAAACAGAACTGCTCTGAATTTTGAAGAGTAGACTTTGAGCATACAGATATACTGTGTTAAACAAAACAGTTACACATATGAGCACTGAAATAGGTTCTTGCTCAGTTTCTTCTTGATCCTAATTTAGAAAGACGTTACCACAGAAGTGGACTGAAGACTGGCCACATCATGATATCCAGCTTTCATCAGCTCCTGTGGCAGAATGGTAAATCTGTAGATTAAACTTTGAATCTTTTGTGCTACCATACTTCCGACATTGAAAGTTGGATTCTGGCTACGACCAGCCATAGTGACGAGTAACCTTCAACATGTGATAAAGCCACCTGCTCCAGATCACTGGCCACAATGCATCACAGATCACCACCTGTCAATGAACTAAAACTGATCCACTATCTTAAACACTGGGCAAGAAATTGTTATGCTAATTTAGTCATGTCAAGATGCATGGCAGATGGCTTGGATAGCAGTGTAGTTCACTGACCTGACGTGGGCTAACATCCAAGACAGTTTTACTTCATTGCAGGGCATCCTGGAGAAAATGGCAGCTGCATTAGCTTCTGAAAGCCTTTTTCTGCTTCACAAGAGATTTGTGGGAAGCAAAGCAAATAGAGCCAATGAGCAGAAGAGAGTGAAGATGACTGAAAGCAAAAGTATTCTTCAATGTACATCTACTCACTCATTGAGGCTGCTGTTATGGTTCACTACCAGAGGATTATAGACTATTATTCAAAGAGTCCTGCATAAATACTGGAGTGGATGTTAAGCATTCCTGTGTATTAATAAAAGCATTCTTAGATTTTTCTTCAAATCACATTAATATTAAAGTTTGCTTCAGACCCAAGATATCATTACTGAAAGTGAAAGCATTTAGTTTGAAACAATTATAAATTTTTATTTAGGTATTCTGATCTATCAAGGGATATAACATTATCTGGAATTAGAAAGTTAAGATTTGTGTTGTCTGAAGAAGAGTGCATTGAATATGATTGAGTAACTTTAACGTGCACAGAGCAGTCAACCTGTGGTGGGAGCTTTGATATTAATGCCTCTTTGTTTTATGCAAGGGACATATGAACACACCAATGGAAAAAGACATTAAACTCACAATCTTGCTAAGGTTACATTAACTGGAGTTAGCATGCATCCAAAGAGAGAAAACACACGATTGAGACCACAGCAAGAGAAGTATTTTTTCCATTTTGTTCTAGTGCTTTTCCTGGAACATGTAGCAGCATCATTTGCAAGTAGCAGATACTCCAAACTGGTAATCAGTCACCTCTGGGTTCTCAGCTGAGATCAGACTTATTGTAGCCAAAGCACTAAAGACAAACACCAGCAGTGTAGAAAGTTAATTAAGGCCATCTGTATTCTTCACTAGCTTTTTACTGCAAATCACATTTTAGAAATGGTGTGTAACTTGAGGAACTGATTTTCGAAATAAAGAAAGCAATTTTACTGTCAAGAAATTTTTTGTAGAGGGGCTTTATGCGAACAACAAACACGCTACATCCAAATCTATGGCTTTGTGTGTGTGCTTACGGCTTTCCATTGTTAATCCATTGAACAAGCCTGCAGCTTGGAGAAAAGTTTTGTCTTTGAAGACTGAGTTGCAAAATGCCTTTGGAGTGCTGATAAGATCATTGGCAGAACATCAATATATTCTTTAACCAAAAACAGGGAATTTAATAATCAGAATTTAGACAAGGAAAAACTGATCCCATTAACAAATAGTACAAAGACTAGGGGACACAAATTGACAGAGGTATGGGATACAGAGTGGAGGTACAGTAGGGGGTGATGCACAGCCAAATATAGAACAGAAATTAAGTCAGTCTGGAAGGCAGAGAAAATATAGACCTGTTATGGCACAAGTGAATAATACAAGGCTGGATTGCATCTATTTTAATGCAAGGAGTCTTACAAGTAAGGCAGATGAATTGAGGGCATTGATTAACACATGAGAATATGATATTATTGCCATCACAGAGACATGGTTGAGAGAAGGGCAGGACTGGCAGCTCAATATTCCAGGATATAGAATCTTCAGGCTTGACGGGGGTGGGGGTGGGGGGGGGGGCTGCGGGGAGGTTGGTTAAAAGAGGAGGTAGTATTGCACTATTGATCAAGGAGTCAATTACTGCAGGAAGGAGGGATGTTATCTTAGAAGGTTCCTCAAATGAGGCCATATGGGTAGAACAAAAACAAAAAGGGGGCAATCACTTGGCTGGAAGTGTACTACAGGCCTCCAAATAGTCAGAGAGATAGGGGAACAGATATGTGGGCAAATCACAGAGAGGTGTAAAAATAATAGGGTAATAAGAACATAAAAACATAAGAAATAGGAGCAGGAGTAGGCCATTCAGTTCCTCAAGCCTGCCCCACCATTCAATAAGATCATGGCTGATCTGTCCCAGGCCTAAACTCCTCTTTTGGGCCTGTTAATAATAGTAGGGGATTTCAACTTCCCCAATATTAACTGGGATAGTCTTAGTGCAAAAGGCTTAAAAGGGGCAGAATTCTTAAAGTGCATACAGGAGAGCTTTTTGAGCCGGCACGTAGAAAGTCCTACAAGGGGCAGCACTGGACCTATTCCTAGGGAATGAAGCCGGAAAAGTGGTAGAAGTGTCAGTGGGGGAGCATTTCGGGGATAGTGAAAATAACTCTAAAATTTAAAGTAGTTACAGAAAAGGACAAAGATGGACTGGAAATAAAGGTACCGAATTGGGGGAAGGCTGATTTCAATGTGATAAAACAGGATCTGGCCAAAGTGGAGTGGGAGCAGCTACTTGTAGGAAAGTCTACATCAGATCAGTGGGAGTCATTCAAAGCGGAAATCATGAGAGTTCAGAGCCAACATGTACTCGTTAAGGTGAAGGGTAGGACCAACATGTCCAGGGAATCCTGGATGTCATGGGATATAGAGGATTGGATAAGGAAAAAAAAGAAGGTTTTTGGCAGATTTAGGGGGCTGAAAATAGCGGTGGCCCTAGAGGAGTATGGGAAGTGTAGGGGGGTACTTAAAAAAGTAATTAGGAGAGTGAAGAGGGGGCATGAAAAAACACTGGCGAGCAAGATAAAGGAAAATCCTAAGTCATTTTTTACGTATCTTAAGGCAAGAGGATAACCAGGGAAAGAGTAGGGCCCATTGGGGACCAAAGTGGCAATCTGTGTGTGGAGCTGGAGGACGTAGGTGAGGTTTCAAATGATTACTTTTCATCTGTGTTCACTTTGGAGAAGGACGATGTAGGTGTAGAGATCAAGGAGGCAAATTGTGATATACTCAAACAAGTTAGCATTGAAAGGGAGGAGGTATTAGCGGTTTTAGCGGGCTTAAAAGTGGATAAATCCCCAGGCCCAGATGAGATGTATCCCAGGCTGTTATGTGAGGCAAGTGAGGAGATAGCAGGGGCTCTGACACAAAATTTCAAATCCTCCCTGGTCACAGGAGGGGTGCCAGAGGACTGGAGGACAGCGAATGTGGTAACATTATTCAAGAAGGGTAGCAGGGATAAACCAGGTAATTACGGCCGGTGAGTCGGTAGGGAAACTATAGGAAAAAATTCTGAGGGACAGGATTAATCTCCATTTGGAGAGGCAGGGATTAATCAAGGATAGTCAGCATGGCTTTGTTAGGGGGAGATCCTTTCTAACAAACTTGATTGAAATTTTTGAGGAGGTGACTAGATGTGTAGATGAAGGTAAAGCAGTTGATGTAGTCTACACAAACTTCAGTAAGGCTTTTGATAAGTTCCCACATGGGAGATTGGTTAAGAAGGTAAGAGCCCATGAGATCCAGGGCAATTTGGCAAATTAGATCCAAAATTGGCTTAGTGGCAGGAGGCAGAGGGTGATGGTCGAGGGTTGTTTTTGTGAGTGGAAGCCTGTGACCGGTGATGTACCACAGGGATCGGTGCTGGGACCTTTGCTGTTTTTAGTGTACATTAATGATTTAGACGTGAATATAAGAGGTACGATCAGTAAGTTCACAGATGACACGAAAATTGGTGGCGTTGTAAATAGGGAGGAGGAAAGCCTTAGATTACAGGACGATATAGATGGGCTGGTAAGATGGGCAGAGCAGTGGCAAACGGAATTTAATCCTGCGAAATGTGAGCTGATGCATCTTGGGAGGACTAACAAGGCAAGGGAATATATAATGGGTGGTAGGACCCTTGGAAGTACAGAGGGTCAGAGGGACCTTGGTGTACTTGTCCATAGATCACTGAAGGCAGCAGCACAGGTAGATAAGGTGGTTAGGAAGGCATATGGGATACTTGCCTTTATTAGCCGAGCATAGAAAATAAGAGCAGAGAGGTTATGATGGAGCTGTATAAAATGCTAGTTAGGCCACAGCTAGAGTACTGTGTACAGTTCTGGTTGCCACACTACAGGAAGGATGTGATTGCACTGGAGAGGGTGCAGAGGAGATTCACCAGGATGTTGTCTGGGCTGGAGCATTTCAGCTATGAAGAGAGACTGGATAGGCTAGGGTTGTTTTCCTTAGAGCAGAGAAGGCTGAGGGGGGTGGTGGGGGAACCTGATTGATGTATACAAAATTATGAGGGGCATTGATAGGGTAGATAGGAAGCATCTTTTTCCCTTAGCGGAGGGGTCAATAACTAGGGGGCATAGATTTAAGGTAAGGGGCAGGAGGTTTAGAGGGGATATGAGGAAAAATATTTTCTCCCAGATGGTTGGAATCTGGAACGCACTGCCTGAAAGGGTGGTAGAGGCAGGAAGCATCACAACATTTAAGAAGTATTTAAATGAGCACTTGAAACACCAGAGCATACAAGGCTACAGGCCAAGTATTGGAAAATGGGATTAGAATAGATAGGCGCTTAATGGCCGGCACGGACACGATAGGCCAAAGGGCCTGTTCCTGTGCTGTATAACTCTATGACTCTATGAACGTTTTCGGCAAAAGATGCAGGGGTAATATCAGGAAGCACTTTTTTATGCAGCAGGTGGTGATGACCTGGAACTCTCTGCCCAGGTGGTGGAAGCGGAGACGATCAATGATTTCAGGAGGAAGTTGGATGGTCAGCTGAAATAGACTTCAAGCCAGGAGGTGGGACTGACTGCGTAGCTCTGTGGAGAGCCAGCATGGACTTGATGGGCTGAACGGCCTCCTTCTGTGATGTAAATGACCCGATGGTTCTATGACTGTATGAGAGTGGTTATTATCTTTCTCCTGCAAGCAAACTGGAAAACAAAACAAAAAGATGTTTACAAAGTCCGCTCAATAATTGCACAAATAGAACACTGAAACATTGAGCTCAGAACCCAATGAAATAAAATGTCTCCAGGTTAGTTTTACATCTCATTTGGCTAACATTGCACATCGGAGATAAGATGCAAGAAAGCCGGGATCAGTAAACTAAGCCATGTAAATAATATTAATGAAGGTATACCAGATGATCCTCAACCTCTTCACCTTAACTCCTCATCAAAGTACCATCTGGAAGTTTACTGTCTACTTCTAGGGAAATATTAGATGTCTGAATTTGGCTTGCTTGAACTGTCTTACATCAATTGATTCAAATTATATTAACATTTACACAGTTAAGCTACACATAAGCTACTGAGGGAATGGGTTACTTCTTGCCAAAGTCATCAAAGAGGAAGTTAGACCATGAAATGAAGGACTAACATTTCTTTATTAGCACACTTACGTTAATACAATTATTAGTATCATGATATTAAATAACAAGAGTACTCAAGGTACTTAGGCAGATGTTATTAACCTTCAGAATTAAAGTCTGAGTTTACAAAGCAAGTTGAAATGCATCGCAGTAACTCAGCATCAGCGGGGCTGTACTTATTACAAGCTGATATCATACTCAATGCAAAGATTGATATAACGTCAACATAGTGCTGTGCTTAGCTGACAAGTTAAGAACTTTCGAATGCCGGTCTATTAGATATATTACAATTCTAATTAGTTCAAATTATTGCTAATAAACTTGATGTTTTAGCAAATATTTCTGGATCTTATAAAACTTCATTTACAGTGTAGTTAAGTGGTGATTGCACTCCTCTAAAATGCTCAGGTTTACCTCTGGGAGATCTGCACAGTGAATCTCCATCTTTATCATAATAGTTCAGTAATTCAGCTTTCTTCCAATGTCTGTTCTTTCCTGGTAGTACAAACTTTGCTTCTTTTCTCAGAAATGTAACTTTTGCATACAAATGCTACACTGAGTTATTTGCCTACCTTCGGCTAGCAGAATTCTTATATTTTGCTGAAAACCTGTAACCTGTTTCTCAAACCAGGCATTGTATTTGCCCAAATGCTGATAGGGTTAAATGAAATAGGGTTGGAGGAGGCTTGTGTAGACCATAAATGCTGGCATAGTCCATCTGGACCGAACAGTCTGATTCTGTGCTGTCTTCTTTGGCCTCCTTATCTCGAGAGACAATGGGTAAGCGCCTGGAGGTGGTCAGTGGTGTGTGGAGCAGCGCTTGGAGTGGCTATAAAGGCCAATTCTAGAGTGACAGGCTCTTCCACAGGTGCTGCAGAAAAATTTGTTTGTCGGGGCTGTTACACAGTTGGCTCTCCCTTTGCGTTTTTGTCTTTTTTCCTGCCAACTGCTAAGTCTCTTCGACTCACCACACTTTAGCCCCGCCTTTATGGCTGCCCGCCAGCTCTGGCGAACGCTGGCAACTGACTCCCACGACTTGTGATCAATGTCACAGGACTTCATGTCACGTTTGCAGACATCTTTAAAGCGGAGACATGGACGGCCGGTGGGTCTGATACCAGTGGCGAGCACGCTGTACAATGTGTCTTTGGGGATCCTGCCATCTTCCATGCGGCTCACATGGCCAAGCCATCTCAAGCGCCGCTGACTCAGTAGTGTGTATAAGCTGGGGATGTTGGCCGCCTCGAGCAGTTCTGTGTTGGAGATACGGTCCTGCCACCTGATGCCAAGTATTCTCCGGAGGCAGCGAAGATGGAATGAATTGAGACGTCGCTCTTGGCTGACATACGTTGTCCAGGCCTCGCTGCCATAGAGCAAGGTACTGAGGACACGGGCTTGATACACTCGGACTTTTGTGTTCCGTGTCAGTGCGCCATTTTCCCACACTCTCTTGGCCAGTGTGGACATAGCAGTGGAAGCCTTTCCCATGTGCTTGTTGATTTCTGCATCTAGAGACAGGTTACTGGTGATAGTTGAGCCGAGGTAGGTGAACTCTTGAACCACTTTCAGAGCGTGGTCGCCAATATTGATGGATGGAGCATTTCTGATGTCCTGCCCTATGATTTTCGTTTTCTTGAGGCTGATGTTTAGGCCAAATTCATTGCAGGCAGCCGCAAACCTGTCGATGAGACTCTGCAGGCACTCTTCAGTGTGAGATGTTAAAGCAGCATCGTCAGCAAAAAGGAGTTCCCTGATGAGGACTTTCCGTACTTTGGACTTCGCTCTTAGACGGGCAAGGTTGAACAACCTGCCCCCTGATCTTGTGTGGAGGAAAATTCCTTCTTCAGAAGACTTGAACGCATGTGAAAGCAGCAGGGAGAAGAAAATCCCAAAAAGTGTGGGTGCGAGAACACAGCCTGTTTCATGCCACTCAGGATAGGAAAGGGGTCTGATGAGGTGCCGCCATGTTGAATTGTGCCTTTCATATTGTCATGGAATGAGGTGATGATAATTAGTAGCTTTGGTGGACATCCAATCTTTTCTAGTAGTCTGAAGAGACCACGTCTGCTGACGAGGTCAAAGGCTTTGGTGAGATCAATGAAAGCAATGTAGAGGGGCATCTATTGTCCGCGGCATTTCTCCTGTATCTGACGAAGGGAGAACAGCATGTCAACGGTTGATCTCTCTGCACAAAAGCCACACTGTGCCTCAGGGCAGATGCGCTCGGCCAGCTTCTGGAGCCTGTTCAGCGTGACTCGAGCAAAGACTTTCCCCACTATGCTGAGCAGGGAGATTCCACGGTAGTTGTTGCAGTCACCGCGGTCACCTTTGTTTTTATAGAGGGTGATGATATTGGCATCGCGCATGTCCTGAGGTACTGCTCCCTCGTCCCAGCACAGGCATAGCAGTTCATGTAGTGCTGAGAGTATAGCAGGCTTGGCGCTCTTGATTATTTCAGGGGTAATGCTGTCCTTCCCAGGGGCTTTTCCGCTGGCTAGAGAATCAATGGCATCACTGAGTTCGGATTTTGTTGGCTGTATGTCCAGTTCATCCATGACTGGTAGAGGCTGGGCTGCATTGAGGGCAGGCTCAGTGACAACATTCTCTCTGGAGTACAGTTCTAGGTAGTGCTCAACCCAGCGGTCCATTTGTTTGCGTTGGTCAGTGATTATGTCCCCTGATTTAGATTTGAGGGGGGGCGATCTTCTTGATGGTTGGCCCAAAAGCTCTCTTAATGCCATCATACATTCCTCTGATGTTTCCGGTGTCTGAGGCCAGCTGAATATGACTGCATAGGTGTTGCCAGTAGTCATTTGCGCAGCGCCTGGCTGTTCTTTGTGCAGTGCTTCTGGCTGCTTTAAGTGCTACGGATGTTCACTCACTGGGGGCTTTCTTGTAGTTCAACAGTGCAATGTGCTTCGTGGCTATGACAGGTTCCAGCTCTTCATTATGAGATTGAAACCAGTCTGCATTTCTCTTCGCACGTTTGCCGTAGGTGGTCAAAGCTGACTCATAGATGGTGTCTCTGATGTGGGCCCACTTGGTCTCAGCATCCCCTGTGGGAGTGTTTTGAAGGGCTGTTACAAGTGAATTTAGAAATCTTTGTATCAGCTGTGGGTGAGAAATTCTGCTCGTGTTGATGTGCGGGTGGCCGTTCTGCTTGGAATGTTACAACTTCTTTGGTCTGAGTCTAACCTTGCTGCACAGCAGGGAGTGGTCGGTGTCGCAGTCCGCACTGTGGAAGCTGCGTGTGATTTGAACACTGTTTAAGGAGGCTTGCTTTGTGACGATGAGGTCTCGCTGGTGCCAACGACGCGATCTTGGGTGCCTCCATGAAACCTGGTGACAGGGTTTAGTGTGAAAGAACGAGTTGGTGATGCAGAGGTTATGATAGGTACACAACTCAAGCAGTCTCTGCCCGTTCTCATTCATCCTTCCAGCGCCATAGCGTTGTGTGCTGTGTGCTGTGCTGTGCTGTGCACTTGATATAATTGGGTATTTGATTTATCTGAGGCTTCTCTGATTAATTTCTCACTGATCTCTCAGCAACTCTTCTCCAGGGCTTTGTGTCAAAGCAACACTTTTTAAAAACTTTTTTCCATCTATTCATGCACTGTCCATTGGAGCAATAAACCTTGTTGCAAGGATTCCCTTATTTGGCGCCAATACCCAAGAAAGGCATTGTGAAGTACTTGTAATATGCACATTTTTAATTACTTGAGAAAGCCAGATCTTCCTGCTAGTTGCAAACATTTTACCTTGCTTACCTTTAATACACATGGTTAAATAAGCTAGATAAAGATTAGGCCACTCACAGGTATATTTATGAAAGTGTCTTTCATTTTGTCTGGATTTAAATCATGACACAAAACAGTAGAAGACGAGGATGACTTTGCTATTGGTTATCCCAGGCACCTCTTATCTTGACATAGCCCTCCATTCAACCTTGACAAGCCTGGGTATACCTAGCGACAGCTACTAATTGGAACCAGATGCTAGCTGTGAAATATCCTTTAGTTCTGATGGTAGCCATGGCTGTTGCAGCGTGAGCTCTTTCTGTTTTCATAGAGTTCAGCAGGATTGGTGCAAACAGCAAGGTAGAATTTCCATGTGGGTTCTCCCAATTTCCCATCTTTTCTCTGGAATTTCTGCCAATCTTCTCCTTAAATTACTGTGAGAGATTAGGAAACCCCACAGAAATTCCAAGCCACCATTTTAAAAACTGAGCTGTTTTAGGGCTCTTTTCCTAAAGAGACAAGCTTCTTCCTTAAAGCCATACATTGTAGGCTGCCCATAAGGAGCAAGGGGTTTGAGATCCTTGTGTGTACTATTTTAACGGAGTAGTTGCCTCATTAAAATATATTGTGATTGTAAATACCTGGCCTCTTGTTAATGCAGCATCCCACTCAATCTATGAACTTGTGTTACAGTGTGATCAAGGATCCCACACTGACTACAAATCCTGGTCAAAGGCCAGGTCATGAGTGCATGAGTGTGGAGATGGTCTTTGTAATTGTGGATGCCTGCTCCAAGCTCTTTTTCAGACTTTCACTACATCTAAAGAAGTAGCCTCCAGCATTAATCTGGATGTATTCACCATGTTATCAAAGTCAGTGACACTTTTATTTGCAAATCCTCTCTATTCAATGTTAGAGGTGTTATGCTGACACAGAATAGCTGCTATGTATGTATGTATGTATCGATCTAACTATCAAGTTTAAAAATATTTTGTCCAATATGCAACATTTTGGTGTCACATGTTTGTACAAGTGCAATTTTCTTTCTGTTGTTTGGTTGAAATTTTATGGAGTAAATTTTCTGCTTTGGACGTAATTTCCCAATTGCGCTCAAAATGCTCTTGAAATTGCACTGGTTAGGTTAGGTTTTAGGTTTCCACTAAAAATGATTTGTGTAATCACTGTTATGATGGTGCTTGTATATTTTTGTTAAGTATTTTTTTGAGGACTCGTTTATTTTAAAATTATGGACATTGTTTTATTTGGGAAAACTGAGAAGAATTCTATGGATTTTTTTTCCACTGGGGTCATCAGTAGGTATTTTGGACCCTAACTGGAAGTCATCTGTCTTCAAATAAATAAACAACAGGAACCTTGGACTTAGGGGAGATGTTTACAGAGAAGCGACAGGTCAAGATTTATCGGGGTCAGGAGGCTTGACTCATGAGATATTGTTTTTGGTTTCGCTTTTGGACAGTCAGTTGGGGTTTCGACAGTGTTTTGAAAGGAGTTTAAGAATCAACCAGCTAAGGAAAAAAACCCAGTTCAGCCTTTTTCCATCTCTTTGAAAAGCCTGCCAACTTTTCCATCTCTTTGAGAAGCTCTTAGAAGCAAGTGTAAAAAATATAGAAATTGATGCTGCATTCCTCCTGAAAGACCTGCCAGAAACCCCTGTTGCTGGGTTTTTCCTAGAAAACCTGCCAAACTGATCCTGAACGTCGCCAGAAAAGGACTGTTCTAGGAAGATCCCAGTGACAGGCGTCTACCTGTCTTTGAGACACCAAACCAAAAGGGACAACTGACATCTTTCCATATCTTGTCATTTTTCTTCAAGAATTAGCAAGTATTTGGCTTTTTAGTCTTTTTTTGTAACAGCTGTAAAGAGAAAATCTCTATTTTTTCAGTTAACTGGTATGTGTGTGTGTGTGTGTGAGGGGCTAAGGTAAAAGGGAACTTTCATATTTCAATCTGTTAATGCTTTGCTTCAGTACTGGTTAAGTCTTGTTTTATAATAAACTGATAATTTTGTTGTTTATTAAAGAAATCTGGTTGGTGTATTTTATTCTGGGATAAAGAGTAGAGTCTATGATTGACTGTACTGGTAACTGGGTAAACATTTAAATATATGTGGTGACCTGTGGAGAAGTGGAACTAGACAATACAGTGCACTCCTCCCACCTAGGTCTTAAAGTCACAAATGTAAAATTTTCCATGAACCAGCACCATTGGGCAACCTAATACAATGCAGTTGATTTTTGTCTCTTTCCATGGAATGTATTCTTTGATGTATTTAAGAGTGGCAATCTACTGCAGTTTTATTAATACAACTGAAAATAAGTCTTTAAGGTAATAAAATTCCCAAGGTGCTATTTTGAATAATGGTGTCTAGTCTTCCATTGAAAATGAATTTTAAAAACTGTACTAAACCATTTAATAGTTTCATTGGCGTACACCAGTCAGCTTCTTAGCAAATTAACTATTTTTTCTGCATTTTCTCCTAAGAAAATGAATATAATTTGAAGAGCCTTCCCAAACCAGCGTAATTGGTGGAATCTTGTAAGTTTACATATGAACATATATACGAATTAGGAGCAGGATTAGGCCACTTGGCCCCTCAAGCCTGCTCCACCATTCAATAAGAGCATGACTGATCTGATTGTAACCGC
This sequence comes from Heterodontus francisci, assembly GCF_036365525.1. NCBI lineage: Eukaryota > Metazoa > Chordata > Chondrichthyes > Heterodontiformes > Heterodontidae > Heterodontus > Heterodontus francisci. Next base: position 94,957,299 of record NC_090381.1, on the reverse strand, counting down.
AACTCTACATTTCCACCTACCCCCAATAACCTTTCACCCCCTTGCTCATCAAGAATCTATCTACCACTGCCTTAAAACATATTCAAAGACTCTGCTTCCACCGCCTTTTGAGGAAGAGCATTCCAAAGACTCACAACCCTCTGAGAGAAAAAAGTTTGACTTGGTGGAGTGACCAGTTTTGTGAGCCTGAATATTGAATCAGTGTGAAAGATCCTGGAAAATACGATTGTAAGTGATTTTGGGTGTAAATCATTTATGTTTGAAGTTCTCCAATCTTTTGAGCTGTTTTGGATGATCCTGCCCAGATTGTGCAGATACAGTAAGTAAGAGTTACACAAACCTTTTGGTTCTGAGGCTCTCCCCTCCTGTGCTATAAAAATTTCATTGATCCCTGTAACAGAATACAAATATTATTTCTGTAGTAAAATTAGTCACACAATTAAACATTAACAAAATATTTAATGTTATTTTTGTTTTACTTACCCAATATGAAACTAAATGGGACCAACACTTTCAGTCCCACCATCCACAACCAGCTCAAAATAAACCTCCTAGCGTGTGCTGGAAAATTGACCCACTCTCATGCACAACTGAGTGCAAAGAACTGATTGTTTATCTGGCAACGGCTGCAACACCCGAGGCATTACTGCTTTTCCCTTGTGACAGAACATGAAGGGTTCATGTAAGCTCCAGTGTGGCCAATGTTGAATATTGCAGACATAACATTCTAGACGTCTGGGCGACGATAGCACGTGCCAGGTGCAATATTGTTTCAGTATGCTTTTGCGTCGTGCCACAAAATTTTTATTTTTTACATTTCTTTTTTGTTTGTTTCATGGGATGTGGGCGTCGCTGGCAAGGCCAGCATTTGTTGCCCATCCCTAATTTCCCTTGAGAAGGTGATGATGAACTGCCTTCTTGAATCGCTGCAGTCCATCTAGTGTGGGTACATCCACAGTGATGTTAGGGAGGGAGTTCCAAGATTTTGACCCAGCGACATGAAGGAATGGCGAAGTAGTTCCAAGTCAGGTTAGTGTGTGGCTTGGAGAGGAACTTGCAGATGGTGGTGTTCTCACATGCATGCTGTCCTTGTCCTTCTAGACGGAAGAGGTCATGGGTTTGGAAGGTGCTGTTGAAGGAGCAGTGGTGAGTTACTGCAGTGCATCATGTAGATGGTACACACTTGCCACTATGCATTGGTGATGGAAGGAGTGAATGTTTAAGGTGGTGGGTGGGGTGCTAGTCAAGCGGGCTGCTTTGTCCTGGATGGTGTCGAGCTTCCTGAGTATTGTTGGAGCTGCACCCATCCAGGTAAGTGGAGAGTATTCCATCACATTTCTTACTTGTGTCTCGTAGATGGTGGACAGGCTGTCGGGAGTCAGGATGTGAGTTACTCGCCACAGAAGTCCCAGCCTCTGACTTGCTGTTGTAGCCACAGTACTTATGTTTCTGGTCCACGGTAACCCCCAGGATGTTGATAGTGGGGGATTCAGTGATGGTATTGGCATTGAACACCAAGAGGAGATGGTTAGATTTTCCCTTGTTGGAGATGGTCATTGCCTGCACTTGTGTGACGTGTATGTTACTTGCCACTTATCAACCGGCGCCTGAATGTTGTCCAAGTCTTGCTGCATATTGTTACGACCAAGATGGGAGTAATGCACTGTTAATTCAGTCCCACTACTTCACAGGTCACAGCATATCAAAAAAGTTTTCCACGTACCAAAGGATAGCCAAATTAGACACTCTATTTGTTCCCCAAAATAAAGCACACCAAACCAGGTTTCTTTAAACAACAACATTAACTATTTATTAGAAAAGAAATAATAAGTCTTAACTATGAATGAGATAAATCTATATATATGAAAAGATTTTTAAAAACTCCTTATTCCTGCTAGCTCTCAAGCATGCACACATACATTCAAAAACCAGTTAATGGGGGGAAAAGGATATTTTTGGTTATAGCTGTTTGTGAGGAATAAAAAGGAAAAAAATAAAATGATTGAGTTTATCAAAGGATGTTTTTTGGTATGGTGAGGTGTCCCAGAGTCAATAGTTGGATGCCACTCGACGTCTCTCCCGACGAGGTTGATGATCAGTCTGTGATGGGTAGGCATTCAAGGTAATTTGACTGCAGCAGGCATCACACAGGCCTTTCAGCAAAGGGTGTATAAACAAGTCTGCCTGGGTTTTAAAATGCTGCAGTCTAGCAGTAGAAGCTTTCTTGAGATTTCAGGGTTTCCCAAAACACAGGAGGCAACAGGAACCACTCTTGAGGCAGGGATTCTTCAAAGACTGTAGGCAATAGGAATCTGCTACCTCTGACATACAGGGGTTTCTTCTCTGAAAAGCAGTATTCCTCTACAGAGAGAAGTAACTCTTTTTTTCCTGGGTCTTTTTTCGCTCTCCAGGCAAATCACAGCCACATTTCAAATGCAGGATTTCTTCTAAAGAGATGCAAGTCTTCCTTTACAGAGAGAGGTCTTTTTCTCCAGTCTCCAGGCAGGTCATAGCCAGATTTCAAAACTGCCTGCTCCTTGTCCAACTCACTGGTCTTTTCACAATCCAAAAGTGAAACTAAACTTCAACAATCAAGCCACATGACAATCATAAGTCTTGACCTGTCATTCCCCTGCTGAGTTGTTTGGAAGCAGGTGCCTTGCAGTCTGTGTATTTCACTCAGTTCAAACCCACCATGTTTCAGCAATCAATGTCCAAGAAAAAATCCTTTCCTCAGTTTTTAAAAGCACACAGAATTCTAAGCTTACAATACAAAAACAAAACTCATAACAATATGGACAAGGACTGTTTCAGTATCTGAGGAGTTGTGAATGGTACTGAACATTACGCAATCATCAGCGACCATTCACACTTCTGAATTTATGATGGAGGGAAGGTCATTAATGAAGCAGCTGAAGATGGTTGGGCATAGGACACTACCCTGAGGATCTCCTACAGCAATGGCCTGGGGCTGAGATGATTGGCCTCCAATAACCACAAACATCTTCCTTTGTGCTAGGTATGACTCCAACCAGTGGAGAGTTTTCATCTTGATTCCCATTGACTTCAACTTGGCTAGGGCTCCTTGATGCCACACTCAGTCAAATGCTGCCTTGATATCTGGGGCAATCACTGTCACCTCACCTCTGGTGTTCAGCTCTTTTGTCCATGTTTGAGCCAAGGCTGTAATGAGGTCAGGGGCCGTGTGACCTTGGCTCAACCCAAACTGAGCATTGGTGGGCAAGTTGTTGCTGTGTAAGTGCTGCTTGATAGCACTGTCAATGACTTTGCTGATGATTGAGAGCAGACTGATGGCGCAGTAATTGGCTGGATTGGATTTGTCCTGCTTTCTGTGGGCAGGACAGACCTGGGTAATCTTCCACATTGCCGGGTAGATGCCAGTGTTGTAGCTGTACTGGAACAGCTTGGTTAGGACTGCGGCCAGTTCTGCAGTACAAGTCTTCATTACTACAGCCAATGCATGTTGTGATTGGAAAATGTTGGTCTATCAAAGGGAAGGTGAGACCTCTTAACCCTCACCCTTTTCTATTTAGCCTCAAGGATCCATGTCACACCAGGCCCATTTATATTTAAAACTTCTTTAATGTCATTTTAATTTCAAAATAATTTTCATTTCACTTGAAGCCTATTCTTGGTGTATTAGTTTTTAATCCTCTCCACTGCCAGCTACAGCAGGAGGGACGCTGTTGGTGATGTCCCAGCAGCATTGTTTCCCCTCCCAACACCTGACACAATGGCTGAGGAGGGCATGGCTGGCTAATAGTGAGTGAGGGACGGAGAGAGGAGCAGAGCAGGCTGGTCCCTACTGTGTGGCTCGGCCTCAGCAGCACATTGAGGATAGAATGCCATGCTAAAGCAGCGTTGCTGCTGCTGGGGAGGAGGCTGTCTGGATCCAGCGAGTGGAGCCTGTACAAATGGTGCTTGGACAGTGATGGTGATGGTTTATTCTACCACACCCAATCCTATTGCGGACACCCAGAAACCTTCTCGCAGACATGTAGGGGAGCGTGGAACCTTGGTTGAGAATCCCGATATAGTGGTAACAAATGGAAACTTGTTGCACATGGATATAAAACAGCAAGAAATCATTACTGAATAGGTAGGAAACATACCAATCAGTAAGTAAACAGCAGTGAAAACCAACATACATGAAGTTCAGAAATGAGCAATCAACAAGAGCTGACAATGGGCTGGATCTTGCTGGAGGAATAATGTATAGAACATAGAACATAGAACAGTACAGGACAGTACAGGCCCTTTGGCCCACGATGTTGTGCCGACCCTTTAACAACATACGCAGTTACGAATGCACAAATTGGCCAGCACGTTAAGGGATATGAGATATACTATGTGTTGCAAATCTTCAGAACGTGTTGGCCCATTGAGGCCACACAAATGATATCTTGCTCTGAGCTTCCCGTTATTTTAAGAATTTGCTGGATTTGCCCATTAAACTTGCTGCAGCGAGTTAGGGCTGAAATTTAACAGCATAAGTAACATTTTAAGGAGATTATTGTTAATTCAATACCAATCAACCTCTCTGCATTCATGCATTTAGTTAATTGTTGTGAAGAGATTTTTAAAAATGTGAAATTTAAAATGTTTTAATTCTTTTCTTACTTTTCCTTTCGGTCTCTTTTTTTTCTCTCTCTCTCATTTAATCCAATCCTTCTTTCCCTCTCTTTGTTTCTCTTTCAGTACCTGATTTAACTCAAATTCACCCACCTTCTCCATTGATCCTGCCATTCACTGTGGTTTCAGATGCCCCTTTAACAGCTCGCATTTCCAGCAAGTTATGGTACAAAGGTTTTTCATGCTGAAGTGTGCTGAAAAAAGTCTAATGGCGTACGCCATTAGGTATCCTGCTCCAGCAAGACATGGTCCATTGTAAAAGAAGGCAAAAAAAACAGTTGCCATATCAACCCTAAGCAAATCACAGTAAAAAGACACAAGTCAGGAGTGTAATCAGATACTTGCCTGGATGGGTGCAGCTCCAACAACACTCAAGAAGCTCGACACCATTCAGGACAAAGCAGCCCACTTGACCAACACCCCATTCATCACCTTAAATTTTCATCCCCTCCACCACAGACGCACTGTGGCAGCAGTGTGTACCATCTCCAAGATGCACTGCAGTAACTCACCAGGGTTCCTTCGTCAGCTCCTTCCAAACCCACATCTATCACCTAGAAGAACAAGAGCAGAAGACACGTGGAAACACCACCACCTGCACGTTCCCCTCCAATTTACACATGTTCCTAACTTGGAAATATATCACCATTCCTTCACTGTCATTGGGTCAAAGACATGGAACTCCCTCCCCAACAGCAGTGTGGGTGCACCTACGTCACATGGACTGTGGCAGTTCAAGAAGGCGGGTCACCACCACCTGCTCAAGGGCAATTAGGAATGGATAACAAATGCTGGCCTTGCCAGAGACACCGACATTCCATGATCACAACAAGGTCTAAGAAAAGGAATGAAACTGGACAGACAACCTGGCATTTACCTAGCCACTGGAAATGAAAACAGCACACCCAGCCCTGTTGACCCTGCAAAGTCCTCCTGACTAATATCTGGGCGCTTGTGCCAAAATTGGGAGAGCTATCCACAGACTAGTCAAGCAACAGCCTGACATAGTCAAACTCATCGAATCATACCTTACAGACAATGTCCCAGACACCACCATCACCATCCCTTGGTATGTCCTGTCTCATCGGCAGGACAGACCCAGCAGAGGTGGTGGCATAGTGGTATACAGTTGGGAGGGAGTTGCCCTGGGAGTCCTTAACATTGACTCTGGACCCCATGAAGTCTCATGGCATCAGGTCAAACATAGGCCAGGAAACCACCTGCTGATTACCATCTACTGCACACCCCACCCCATTCCCCCCCCCCATCCTCGGCTGATGAATCAGTGTTTCTCCATGTTGAACACCAACTGGAAGAAGCACTGAGGGTAGCAAGAGCACAGAATGTACTCTGGGTGGGAGACTTCAATGTCCATCACCAGGAGTGGCTCGGTAGCGCTGCTACTGACCGAGCTGGCCGAGTCCTAAAAGACATAGCTGCTAGACTGGGTCTGTGGCAGGTGTTGAAGGAACCAACAAGAGGGAAAAGCCTACTTGATCTCGTCTTCACCAATCTACCTGTTGCAGATACATCTGTCCATGACAGTATTGGTAGGAGTGACCATCGCACAGTCCATGTGGAGACGAAGTCCCGTCTTCACGTTGAGGATGCCACCATCGTGTTGTGTGGCACTACCACTGTGCTAAATGAATTATATTTCGAACAGATCTAGCAACTCAAAAGTGGGCATCCATGAGGTGCTGTGGGCAATCAGCAGCAGCAGAATTGTACTCAACCATAATCTGTAACCTCCTGTCCGGCATATCCCCAGTCTACCATTCCTGTCAAGCCGGGGGACCAATCTTAGTTCAATGAAGAGTGCAAGAGGGCATGCCAGAGACAGCACCAGGCATACCTAAAAATGAGGTGTCAGCCTGGTGAAGCTACAACACAGGACAACATGCATGCCAAACAGCGTAAGCAGCATGTGCTAACAGGGCTAATCGATCCCACAACCAATGGATCAGAGCTCAGCTCTGCAGTCCTGCCACATCCAGTCGTGAATGGTAGTGGCCAATAAACAACTGACAGGAAGAGGAGGATGCACAAATATCCCCATCCTCAACGATGGGTGAGTCCAGCACATCAGTGCAAAAGACAAGGCTGAAGCATTTGCATCCATCTTCAGCCAGAAGTGCCGAGTGGATGATTCATCTTGGCCTCCCCCTGAGGTCCCAGCATCACAGATGCCAGTCTTCCACCAATCCGATTCACTGCACGTGATATCAAGAAATGACCGAAGGCACTGGATACGGCAAAGGCCAAGGGCCCTGACAACATTCCGACAATATTACTGAAGACTTATGCTCCAGAACTTGGCGTGCCCCTAGTACAGCTAAAACACTGGCATCTACCCGACAATGTGGAAAATTGCCCAAGTATGTTCTGCGCACAAAAAGAAGGCCAGATCCAGACTGGCCAATTATTGCCCTATCAGTCATAGAGTCATAGAGTTGTACAGCATAGAAACAGGCCCTTCGGCCCACCGTGTCCATGCCGACCATAATGCCTATCTATATTAATCCCACCTGCCTGCATTAATTCCATATCCCTCTATGCCTTGCTCATTCAAGTACCTGTCCAGATGCCTCTTACATGTTGCTACTGTTCCTGCCTCTACCACTTCCTCTGGCAGCTCATTCCAGATACCCACTATTCTTTGTGTCAACAATTTACCCCTTTGATCCCCTTTAAACCTCCTCCCTCTCACCTTAAATCTATGCTCTCTAGTTTTAGTCACCCCTATCATAGGAAACAGACTCTGGCTATCTACCCTATCTATGCCTTTCATAATTTTATATACCTCTCTCATGTCCCCTCTCAGCCTTCTTCGCTCCAGGGAAAACAGACCCAGCCTATTCAATCTCTCTTTATAACTCAAGCCCACCAAACCAAGCAACATTCTTGTGAATCTTTTCTGCACCTTCTCTAGCTTAATCATATCTTTCCTGTAGTGCGGCGACCAGAACTGCACACAGTACTCCAAATGCAGCCGAACTAGCGTTATGTACAACTGTAACATGACGTCCCAACTCTTGTACTCAGTGCCTCGGCCGATGAAGGCAAGCATGCCATACGCCTTCTTCCACTTTCGGGGAACTATGTACTTGCACCCCAAGGTCTCTCCGCTCAACAACACTCCCCAGGGCTCTGTTATTCACTGTATATGTCCTGCCCTGGTTTAACTTCCCAAAATGCATCACTTCGCACTTGTCTGCGTTAAATTCCATTTGCCAATCCCTTGCCCACTTTCCCAGTTGATCTATATCCTTTTGTAATCTTAGACAACCTTCTTCACTGTCCAGTATACCACCAATTTTGGTGTCATCTGCAAACTTACTAATCATGCCCCCTACATTCACATCCAAGCCATTAATATATATGACAAACAACAAAGGGCCCAGCACTGATCCCTGCTGCACACCACTGGTCACCGGCCTCCAATCTGAAAAACAACCCTCCACTACCACCCTCTGCCTCCTATCACCAAGCCAATTTTGTATCCAATTGGCTAGCTCACTCTGGATCCCATGTGTTCGAACCTTCCGGACCAGCCTACCATGCGGGACCTTGTCAAAGGCCTTGCTAAAGTCCATGTAGACAATGTCCATCGCCCTGCCCTCGTCAATCCTCTTGGTCACCTGCTCAAAAAACTCAATCAAATTCGTGAGACATGGTTTCCCACGCACAAAGCCATGCTGACTATCCCTAATCAGACCTTGCCTTTCCAAATGCATATAAATCCTGTCTCTCAGAATCCCTTCCAATAACTTTCCCACCACTGATGTAAGGCTCACCGGCCTGTAGTTCCCTGGCTTATCCCTGTTGCCCTTCTTAAATAAAGGCACAACATTAGCTATCCTCCAGTCTTCTGGTACCTCACCCGTGGCTAACGATGATACAAAAATCTCTGCCAGGGCCCCAGCAATCTCCTCCCTTGTTTCCCAGAGCATCCTAGGGTACAGCTGCTCAGGCCCTGGGGATTTATCCACCTTAAATCACTTTAAAAACTCCAACACCTCCTCCTTTGTAATGTTGATATGCTCCAGGATATCGCTGTTCTCTCCCTTGAACTCACTAGCTTCCATGACCTTCTCCACGGTAAATACAGTCGAGAAGTATTCATTTAAGACCTCGCCCATTTCCCGTGGCTGCACACATAGATTACCGCACTGATCCTTAAGGAGACCTACTCTCTCCCTAGCTACCCTTTTACTATTAATATACTTATAGAATCTTTTAGGATTCTCCTTTATCTTATCTGCCAGGGAAATCTCAAGGCCCCTTTTCGCCCTCCTAAATTCCTTTTTAAGTGTACTCCTACATCCCCTATACTCCTCGAGGGACTCGCTTGATCCCAGCTGCCTATACTTGACATATGCCTCCTTCTTTGTCCTGACCAGACCCTCAATATCCCTCGTCATCCAAGGTTCCCTAAACTTGCCAGCCTTGCCCTTCAATCTAACAGGAACATGCCGGCCTTGAACTCTTCCTATCTCACTTTTAAAAGCCTCCCACTTGCCAGACAAAGAACAAAGAACAAAGAACAGTACAGCACAGGAACAGGCCATTTGGCCCTCCAAGCCTGCGCCGATCTTGATGCCTGTCTAAACTAAAACCTTCTGCACTTCCGGGGTCCGTATCCCGCTATTCCCATCCTATTCCTATATTTGTCAAGATGCCTCTTAAACGTCGCTATCGTACCTGCTTCCACCACCTCCCCCGGCAACAAGTTCCAGGCACTCACCATCCTTTGTGTAAAGAACTTGCCTCGCACATCCCCTCTAAACTTTGCCCCTCGCACCTTAAACCTATGTCCCCTCGTAACTGACTCTTCCACCCTGGGAAAAAGCTTCTGACTATCCACTCTGTCCATGCCACTCATAACTTTATAAACCTCTATCATGTTGCCCCTCCACCTCCGTCGTTCCAGTGAAAACAATCCAAATTTATCCAGCCTCTCCTCATAGCCAATGCCC